>NC_092340.1:72032500-72132500 GCF_046630445.1 Rutidosis leptorrhynchoides
AAACGACACATAATAAATAATCAAAGGACATATTTATTAAAACGAAACGTACCTTAACGTCTCCTTGCCGCCCCCGTCCCCGCTAACTCGGGACATTCTGACTTACGATGTCCTTCTTCTTGGCAATTGAAACATACCGTGCCATCACCCTTTGGCACCGGACATTCCCAAGACTTGTGACCCCTCACGCCACAATTGTAACACCTAGACGCACTAGAATTCGATATACCTGTCCGTAAACCACCCGTGCTCACGCTCAGACCCTTAGTCCTCTTACTTGGAGCACCATAAGAAACAACCCTTCTCTCACTTGAAGGTTCACCAACCTTCGATCGCAAATACGACTCGAAACCTCTAGCCGCGGTGAATAACTCCGCAAAGGATTTCGCCTGAACTCTGCTAATCTTACTCTTCAAGTCATCATTCAAGGTTCGATAGAAATCTTGCATCAACAAATGATCATTCCCCAAATACTCTGGGCAAAAACGAGCCTTCGCCATAAAGGTCGTCTTGAGAGTATTCAAGTCCATAGAACCTTGTTGCAAATTTCGCAACTCATTACGTATTTCCGACAAATCGGCTGAAGTTCGGAACTCCTCGAAGAATTCCTTCTTAAACTCATCCCACGATAACACCATAAATGTTTCACCACCGACAAGGTCAATCTTACCATCCAACCAATCCTTCGCCCTACCCCGCAACAAACTAGTAGCGAGTCTCGTCTTCTTCTCGGGAGGGCATTCAATAGTGCGAAAACACCCTTCGACATCCGAGATCCAAGTTGTGCTTACTAAAGGATCCGGTTTCCCGTCATACATCGGGGGTTTAGTCCTCATGAAGCTCTTAAGACAACGCTCCATTTCACCACTACTCCGAGATTCGGAATACTTCCTATCCATTTCTTCCCGAAACGCACTCATTTGCTCTGCAACGGCGGCCACAACTCAAGCGTTAAACTCCAAATCGTTCATCTTGATCCCGTTTACCGTCGCCATTCTAAGGAATGCAAAAGCGATTAGATCACGAGCGTATAAAGCACACACACAACACCGCCCCATCTTGCTAAACGCTCATCGTACATCACTTGTTAGACATGATTTGCACCCGTAATAAGGTTTGCAAGACCTTATTACGCATACACGCCGTATCGACTCGTTAGTACAACGACCGCCTCGCTCGATGATATATGCAACCGCAACCACAAACAAAACACACCGCAAGAATCAATATCACAACACAATAGCATATTAATAATATCCGTATTACTAATATAAACGTTAGTCAACCTATAAAAAAGGCACTAACTAAGCCCATTCCGACCCGTACTCCTACAAGTCCCGCAAAAAATTTAGCACACACAAAAGTCTAAGTCTATGCACCTATATCAAGTCACCTAAATCCCTTAGACCATGCTCTGATACCACTTGTAACAACCCAACCCGATATACAAACGATCACGCGGAAATATAAATTAAAAAAAATTCTTGTACAGCATAGTGGCGCGGCGCGCCATTTTGGCCTGGAGCGGCGTTCCATTTCGGCTTGTCCCAAAAATCCAACTTAGCGAAAATGTTCGACCACTTCCCGACGTATTTAGACAAAACGCTTTTCACAACATATTCATATATGAAAAACTAACACGTTCCATTCATAAAATAAGTTTTACGAGGCGGGGCCCACATTGACCCAATTTACCCTTTAAGTATAAAATACAAGTTTCGACCGCACAATTTTAAACACAAAATAAGAGCCGAGCATGGCGATTGGGGATACGCTACCCAATCCTAATTAATCCAAAAGCAAGCCTTCTAAAGCAACTACACGAGCCACTAGTTCCCACGCATACCCGAGCCACCTCATCCAAGCAATCTATAAAAATGTAAACAACGAGAGGGTAAGCTAACGCTTAGTGAGTGAGAATATACTACATACATATATATGCATAAAATGGACACGCCACATAAATAAACCAATACCGCATACCAAAGCATCCAAGCATAAAGGCAAGCTAAGCTAAGCATACCGTACGATCACTAAGCAACAAGCTAACAACATCAACAATGAGTAAGTTCACTAACGACAATGTGAACAAATACCAATAAGCTATACCCGGAGGATTAGCTACATCACAACAATACAACATTAAACATATACAATATTTAACATGCTAAATAATCACAAACACAATATGGTTAACCATAAACGCTATGGTGCTACCGGCTCGTGGTTCACACCATACGCATTTGAGTCATACTCTTTTATAGTGCTACCGGCTCGTGGTTCACACTTCGACGCTACCGGCTCGTGGTTCACGCCTCATTTTATAGTGCTACCGGCTCGTGGTTCACACTCGATGCTACCGGCTCGTGGTTCACATCTTATTTTATAGTGCTACCGACTCGTGGTTCACACTCGATGCTACCGGCTCGTGGTTCACATCTTATTTTAAAGTGCTACCGGCTCGTGGTTCACACTCGATGCTACCGGCTCGTGGTTCACATCTTATTTTATAGTGCTACCAGCTCGTGGTTCACACTCGATGCTACCGGCTCGTGGTTCACATCTTAATACCCGTCACATACATGTTATGGTACCACCGGCACGTGGTTCACATCTTAATACCCGTCACATACATGTTATGGTACCACCGGCACGTGGTTCATACCATAACATCCACAAACAAATACGCCATAAACATGAACGCATAATTATTCCACTCACAATATTAACCCTTCACCATTGGGGTTATATAATCCACATCACACGCCCATGTGATAACGTACACACAAAGTGTGCACCTTGTCAAAGGTGGTCAACCAAAACTCACAACCGTGCCAATTAGACATATACACAAGTCCATCAATCCACCTATATGTGAAATGGGCTCTATAACCGAGAACCACTTCACCCGACCCGCACCCATCCTACACATACATATGCATATAGGATATTAACACTCACCTTGAAGTCTTGATGGATGCCAAACCAAAATCCACAATCGCCGATGGAATGTACCTATTCCATTTATCACAAATACAATAACACAATTAGGGTGGATTTACAAATCAGTCCAAATTGACAACTAGTGCAATTTTGACCCAAATGCACTTCCAAGTACAAACCGCGCCCAAATTAACCAATAATCACTAACGCAAGTGAGAATGGTCCTAATAAGCCAATTAGACCCAATCATAGGTGTTAAACACCTATCTTGCCCAAAATGACACTTAAACCCTAATTTTGACCCATAAGGAGTCAACATCGCGCCATTAGCAAGTTTTGACACCAAAACATATTTAACTCGGTTTTATACTTCAACTTAATCCATTTTAAGTTTATAAACCTTATTACCTCGACAATTGAGTCATAATCATCAACAAACCCTAATTTCGACTCTAGTCAAAATTAGTCAACCACAAGAACCCTAATGGTCTCCAAAACATCAATAATCACTAATACTAGTGATTATACACCATTTACAAGTCTTAAACATGGTTAAATCATTAACCAACCTGAAACCCGCCAAATATCAAAATAGCAAGTTTCCATAAACCCTCTTCATCAACTAAATGGGTTTTACAACAAATCAAACTCAAACCCTAACTTGAATATCAAATCTAACAAATGAAATTCAGAGTTTGAACTTACCAATACCGCCAAAATGATGCCGTTGACGAGATGAACAACTTTAATACTTGAGGTTTGACCCGAAACACTCTTCTTCTTCTCCAATTGGAGCTCTCTCTCTCTCTCTCTCTCACTAAAATGGGTTTCTCCCTCTAGGGTTTGATGAAAGTGTTTGTGTGGGTGAAATGAGGATAAGAATGATCAATGGATCAGTTTTGATAACCCCAAACCGACCCCAAGTGAAAAGACCAAAGTACCCCTCATTTAAACACTTTAAAAATTCTGAAAATTGCATCAGACACATTCGGAGCGCCGCTCCATAAGGTGGAGCGCCGCTCCAACCTTCAGGTCAGTTTTCAGTAACTTGTTTTGGCCATAACTTTTTGACCGTAGCTCCGTTTTCGATGAATCAAATATCGTTGGAAACGTAATAAGATTTTCTTTCCAATGGTAAAGCTTTGAAACATCAACACAAACTTTATTTGGGGTTGAAAAGATACGTACACACCTTGTCACTTCAGACAACGTCCAGTTTCCTTCGACGTTCGAGCAAGCAACACGTACGTGCTTCGTACACTTCATACACGCATCGTACACCATAAATACATTATGTACAATAAATATTTGGGTCTTACAATATTGCAAAAGTATTTAAAAAGGGAGAAAATGAAACTCACAATACTGTATTTCGTAATAAAAATACATATGACGTCAATGAACAAGTGTAGGGTTGGCCTCGGATTCACGAACCTATATCATTTGTGTATATATATTAATACACATAATCATAATCGAATAAGTTTATATATATATATATATATATATATATATATATATATATATCACCTATTAATGATATTATTTTTATGTTAATAATAATAATGATACTAATAAAAATGATAATGATAATACTAATTATTATTAAAGGTAGTGTTAGTAATAATATTGATGATAATGATATTAATAATTAATAGTTCACTTAAATCATAATTTATCCATAGTTTTTAACTCCATAAATTTATACATGCTTAATATTATTTAGCAAAAATATTATTTTTCGTATTCGAAGTTTTGAATTTACATTTGTAACCATACTTTTTAAATCATGATTTTTACTTAAGCTTAATTATATTACTTAACTCATAACTTTGTTACATTACTTTTACGTCATAACATTTCTCATAATATTCTAATATCTTAAATTCTTAATGGTTTTATGTCTGTTCATACAAATATACATATACTTTGATTATCATATTCATGACCGTAGTCGTGTTACTCATATCCTAATTAATTTAAACTTTATAGTTATATACATACTTAACTTATTTAAGCTCATTAGATTTTAATTCACAAACTTATAATACTCAATAATAATAATCCTTAATCATGATAATTATGATACATATATTAGTATTAATAATAATAATAATAATAATAATAATAATAATAATAATAATAATAATAATAATAATAATAATAATAATAATAACTATAGTACTTATAATAACATCAATCATAATTAATAATAATAATAATAACAACAACAATAATAATAATAATAATAATAACATTAATAATAATAATAATATTAGTAATAATAATAATAATAATAATAATAATAATAATAATAATAATAATAATAATAATAATAATAATAAATAAAATAAAAAATAAATGAAAATTATATACCCTTTAAACAGCAATCCTAAAAAGAATTACCCATGACCGGACTCGAACCCGAGACCCCTCAATTAAACACAACAACACTAACCATCCGTCTGCCTGATTCTTTTCTCAAGTAATACACGTTTTAATTTTTTTTATATCTTATTATTATTACCTTCTTCTTCAATGACTGGATCGACCAGGGAATCAAAATAACTTATATCAGTTAATTTCCTAATTGGATTTATATCTTGAATTAAAACAGAAAGAATCAATCATGGTTGAATTAATTAAACAGAAAATTAAAAATACAGTAGCAGAAAAATAAAGAGTACGTTTAAACCCGTTTTAAACTCAACATCACTTTCGAATGTAGAGACCGTAATAGACCACGATTACTTCATGAAAAAGGTTTCAATTCGTTATTAGAAACTATCTGAAATGTTAATTTAATTTAAAACGTAAAAACGAACTCAAATTTTTTTCCATGAACAAATTCGTTGACTTTTTATTTGCAAACTTTGACTCGAAAATTCAGAATCAATAGAAAGAATTGGACTCTGAGATTTTGCAGATAGTTTAAGAAATTGAATCCTAACAACTTTGCATTAACAGATTTTGAAATTCATTAAGAAATCAAGTTATTTGAAAAATTGCAGTAAGAACAGGGCATCGATTTTTTTTATAAAAATTTCAGTTTAATTTCTATGTTTCCCTTTGAATGGTGTTAGTAGATAGTGATATAGAGAGTAAGTGATGTTATTACAATCCAAATGACCCGATTAATAGCTGGTTCATAGCTTGATTGACTCCACAGGAAGATATTCGATCACAACTATAAAACAAATAACAATTTCAACTTGATATGTACGTTTGGATGTAGATGTGTAACCAACTTGAGACAGAAACAAAAATTAATACAGTATGGATTGAGATGTGCACTGAATTGGATTCCAAAAGTGTACGTGTGATTTTATATAATTATTATTAATAATTAATAATTATAATTAAATTTGTGATGACCCGTCCAAATCCCTTTGGATGAATACATCATTCATTGATTTCATAGTGAGGTTTTGACCTCTATATGATACGTTTTGTAAACATTAGGCACACCATAAATGAATATATAAATCCAAGGTTTTCGACGTCTGATGATTTCTACGTATAGATAATTACTGTATATAATAGTTTACAATACTACATCCGTTGACAATGCAGTCAAAATAAGATACATGGTGATGATTTTGTGAATACAAAGTTTTCTTGAATAAAGCATGTATGACTCCATGCACATAGCTTGTATAACGCATAAGCAAACAGCGGAAGACTTCTAGAAACCTGAGAATAAACATGCTTAAAAGTGTCAACACAAAGGTTGGTGAGTTCATAGTTTTAATGTTGCGCATAATCTGTATATAAAGGTGAATCACAAGTTTTTAGTTGTTTCATCCAGAAACGTTTATCAAAATATTCTACGAAATTGAGCACCCTGGTAACTAAACTTAACGTATATATAATTTATACCCTTTGTATAATCATCTTAATAATACACGCAAACCAACGTGTACGCTTCTCAAATAGCATACGTCCATTAAAAGGCTAGTGCTCTAGCTCGGACGGGGATATCAAGCCCTATGGATCCATATACTACTATTCGCGCCCACTAGTTCTTATAATCGGCAGCTATTAGTTACCAAAGCTAAGGGATTTTCGGTTCAAACTCGGTGTAGAATTTAGTAAGTACTTGTATCCATTGCGTTTAAAATAAAGTGCATGTATTCTCAGCCCAAAAATATATATTGCAAAAGCAATTAAAAAGGGAGCAAATGAAAACTCACCTTAGCAGCACATAAGGTCATTCACCGAAATGTGACCGAAACTCGGAATGCAAAATAACCGTAGATCTCAACCTAGAGAACATATGTTGGTCAATACATGTCTTGCAAGCTAGGTCTGGTCATAGTGTATCACAATCCTAATGCTCGAGACCGACATGTAAAAGTTAACAAAAGTCATCTCGAAAGTCAACCTGACCCAATATAATCTTTAAATTTATACATGTTTATTAACATAATATAAGTCTTGATAATTAAACGAATTTATAGTTTATCAAGCTCAAAATATTATTTATTTCAGGAGCTATATTATATTTGACTTATCATGGCAATCGAACATGATTTTCATATAGTTTTACAATACTTGAAAAATCAAATTATAGTGTTTATAAAGCTTTAAAACATGATAAGACAGTCAACTTTGACAATTGTTCAACAAGACGGGACGTGTCTTATATAGAAATTCATTTACTCGATTAGTAATATTTAAAAATCCAAATTATCAATCTCATAGACAAGTTGATTAAATATTAATTTACAGTTTCAAACACAATTTCAATTAACGTCATACATAATTCAGTTGACCATATCTTTTAATTCGTTTATCGAAATCACGCGATTTCTAAATGAAAAGTTAATAATTTTTCGCCAGCTTTCCAAAAACATGCATATCATATACTTTATATCCGTAGCATGTGTATCAAATTCGTGATTTATCATAAACTATCTAACGACAAAATTAAAGCATACTAGCATGCATAAACATATATACTCGAGCACTAGACATGGATACACTATTAATATATAAAAGGTAAGATATGAATGCTTACGTATCAATATTGTGATTCAATATTGCAGGAAAGTACGTAGACGCAATGGAGATGATAAATACTAGGTTTGACTTGCGAATGATACATATGTACATTACCCATAACCTTCATAGTTATAACCCATAGTTTCCTTAGCTCTATCCCGCTCGAAAAGCTTGTTTGAGATAATTCGCTCATGACTTCGTCGTAGTATTTTATGTATAATAATACTACTAATAATAATATTAATACTCTTAATATAATAATAATAATAATAATAATAATAATAATAATAATAATAATAATAATAATAATAATAATAATAATAATAATAATAATAATAATAATTTAAATATAAATATAGAGAGAGAGATACAGAGGGATGAAGAGTTGAGCAAAATGATCGCGTTTTATACAACCTGACATGTTCCAGCCCTCCATGCGATCGCATGGTTTTTGGGCATCATGGCCATGCGATCGCATGGCCCTCTGATCCAGCTAACATTTTTTTAACGTTTTGCTTGTCGACATACTATTATATAATATATATAATATATTTAATTTATATTAATTAATTATATATTATATTATATTCACGTGGATAGTTGACTTGTAATTTTTGGTCCGATGACTCGTACGTTTACGCTCGACTAATGTCTCAGTTCCGGTTTCTCGAATGCATTTTCGTACGTTTAGAAAACTAGTACTTTTCGTTACGCGACGTGTACCTTTATCAAAAATTAAACTTAATCATTGATAAACTATGTCACTCGAAGTGTAACTTAATCAATTAAGTGTTTTGGTTATTTGCTTCTATAAATCATCGTCTCGTAATATATATATATACATATATACATTTTTATTTTGAAATAGTGTTTTACTGTAGCAAATAGTGATTTTCAAAAACACTGTAGCTTTTCGAGTACTGTAGCAATTCGAAAATACTGTAGCAAATTAGTGTTTTACTGGTTCATCTTAAACGCTTTAGTTAACTTATCTAAATATCAATCGAATCAATAAACGAATGTTACTATCGTTTACTAAATAACTTGAAATTATATATATGTATATATCTTTATTTAATATACATAAATCAGTTTTTAAATACACATTGCAAGTTATTTATGAAAAATTAATATTCCAATTTATATATATATATATATATATATATATATATATATATATATATATATATATATATATATATATATATATATATATATATATATATATATATATATATATATATATATATATATATATATATATATATATATATATATCTATTTACAAATAGATGTTCGTGAATCGTCGGTCAATAGTCAAAGTTTAACTGAATATATAACATTAGTTCAAAATTTTTTAGAATCAATATTACAGACTTTGCTTATCGTGTCGGAAACATATAAAGATTAAGTTTAAATTTAGTCAGAAATTTCCGGGTTGTCACAAAATTAATGATAAACTAAATACAAATAATAATATTAATAATAATAATAATAATTGGAGTAATAATAATGATAAGTCATAATAATAATAATTTTAGTGAAATTTATAATAATAATAATATTATTAATGATAATTATATTAATAATACTAATTATATTAAAATTATTAATAATAATAATAATAATAATAATAATAATAATAATATCAGTAGTAATATTTATATATATATAATTTTTATATCTATGTGTTATATATCTAAAATAATAACATTCATAATACTGGTATTATTATTACTATTTATTCTAATGATAAAAGAAATAATAACAACATTAACATAATAACTATATTTTAAATTGTAATTTCATATATTAATATTACATTTTACTAATTATGTAATATCTAATAATTATATTATATCTATTTATACATGTAATATTTATATCTTTTATATATACTCCAATATACATATCATAATATTTCTTTATAGGAATTATATATATATATATATATATATATATATATATATATATATATATATATATATATATATATATATATATATATATATATATATATATATATATATATATTAATAGTTACTTAATTATTCTATTTATTATTTTATATTTTAAATTCTAAATGTTTAAAGTGTATCTTATTTAATCAAAATATCATATATATATATATATATATATATATATATATATATATATATATATATATATATATATATATATATATATATATATATATATATATATATATATATATATATATATATATATATATATATTTGTACACAATTGTTCGTGAATCGTCGGGAATAGTCAAAGGGTAATTTAATATATAACATAGTTCTAAAATTTTCAAAACTCATCATTATAGAATTTGCTTATCGTGTTGGAAACATTAGATCATTTAAAGATAAAGTTTAAATTTAGTCGGAAATTTCCGAGTCGTCACACATGCTATTTGCTTTACACTTAAAATGATCAATACATGTTACCTGCTTAATTACTTGAACAACAAAAGAATGTTGGTTTAAGTAGAAAATCTTATCATGCCTAACTCGTAGTCATTAACATAGATGCTTAAAACAATTATACCTATTACATGAATGACTTGTACGAATGAATCTATTATGGATATAAGATTGAATGTGTGCTAGGCTTAAGGTCAACACTTTTAAAGCATATAATCGTTCAGTGGTAATATCGAGTTTATGATTTAAGCAAAAGTTGCTTTGTCAACCTATAACCGAACGACTACACATTGACCATGTTTGAATTATATAGGTTGGAAGTGTTCCAAATCTGCACTTAGCTAAATTGGTAAATATAATGGAATGCCAAGAAAGAAAGACTTGTCCAAAGTGTTTGTGACAAGTCACTTTCATTAAAGCTAAGTCCAAGATAATTCAAACACTTTAAGCCTAAAGATTTTGTTTAGGCTATTGCACAATTTCTACAGGTAACACAAACTCAGATACAATCCAACACACTTAAAGAGAAGAACTGTTGCATAAACAGCTATTTCATTTGGACTATTGCCAACGGTCGTTAACAGAGTCAACCGTTGATTCGATCGTTACTCATTTGTCAAGCTCATTTCTTTACCTATATAAGGAAGACATATTCAAAGCATGAAGATAAGGCTGTTGACCCCGTCCCTCAAAAACTTCACTCATATTCAGCAAAGATCACATTGTGCTTCAATTCATATCCGAAGATATGTGATTAGCTAGTGGAACATTATATCTTGTACCCAAGATAGAATCAATGTAAACTAAGCATCTCCTATTATTAGCTAGTTTTCATTGTGAGCTACTTCTTTAAACCTATTAAAGAAGTAGCATAGGACATCACTTGTATTATCTTAGTGCGTATGTGTGAGTGTGAGCTTCTAACTTAGGGTGATCAAGTTAGTGGCTTTGTTCTTGTAATAAGAACACCATCTTACTTAGGTATCATTTTTTAATTAAATTGAATTAAATATTCATTATAATTTATAGATACAACATATGTACATATATTATAATTTATAGATACAACATATGTACATATGTACATATAATTTGTTTCCAATTCTTACTCAACGAGTGCTTGTCATCGCCATATCCCTTTCAGCGTATTATCAAGCCTACATGATAGGTTCTTCGTTGTAAGTTCTTGAAATGCGCCCATGCCTTTTACTACCTTTATGAAGTAAACCATGTTCATGCTCACCATTAAGGTATGTATATACTGTTATGATTATGTTGCTAAATTATGGTGGGCTATCACTTGACATCAATGTGCTTATTTCAAAAAAAGATTGTCATAATAATCCATTTAGTCACCCGCATTAAAAAAATACCCGATATGAGATATGGTTTTGTTAACTTGTATCCAAAGATATAGACGCGGTTGGCCATTTTTGACATATATTGTATCATGACTACAAAATGTCTTTTAGTCAACATGAAGTTTGAATCATAACTGATATGTTAGTTTGTTGTTATAATACTGATTATATAGTTAAACGTTTGTTGCATTTGGGTTTTTTTTTTTTTTTTTTGAAAACCAAGAAGGACTTATATTAAACAATCACGAATAGTACATGGTTGACTGGGCACCCTTAATAGCACGATACATCACGAAAGAAATAAGGAAAACAAATTACATCGCCCTAAGCTAATTGCAAAGATTGCAACTAACAAAAGGAGTTAAAACTAAGGGCGTGAAAACCATTGTAGCCAATCCATAATATGACCCTTGCAACGTCGTGAAATCCAATCATATGAAAGAACTTGAACCTCGCTAAATAAAGATGGGACCGTCTCGAGCTTATTCTTGAACACCTTTGCATTTCTATTCTTCCATAGAATGTAACAAACCACCCAACAAACCGCTTGCCATTGATTCTTTTTATGATCCTGCGCTACACAACCGAAAGTACCATTAAAAATATCCTCAAACCCGAATATAGCCGAATTATACCCCCACCATTTAAGAACTTTAGCCCAAATGTCTTTTGCCACTTAACAGGAAAAAAGTATATGCTCCACCGTCTCAATGTCACCATCACAAATCGGGCATCTCACACTATTCAAATCGATGCCCCGTTTATCTAACTCGAATCTTACCGGTATACGTCCTAATCTCGCCCGCCAAATAAACACCTCCACTTTTTTTGAAACCAAACCATTTCGCAACGACTCAATAGAATTAACCGCACGTGGTAGAATGACTTTGTCGACAAGAACCGAACAGTCCTTGACCGTATAAATGCCCTTCGAATTAAGATTCCAGCTCCAACAGTCTTTTTTACCTTCGGTCAGCTGCAAGTTCCGAACAGTATCACGCAACTCATTTAGTTCACTATTCGTTCGGCCCATCGGTGGATAGGCCCAATTTCCGAGCCCATCTCCCTTAAATTCTTCGATTTTGCTACTGATGTTGATATCTTTGTCAATCTCTAGCCTGTGTAGTCTTTTGAATCTGTCCTTAAAGCTTACGTTCCCCACCCAAATGTCATCCCAAAAAGAAGTGCTTTTCTCGTCCCCGATTGAGTGTATGAAAGAATTAGAGAAAGAAATCCCTAACCCGTCCACATGTTTTCCTGCATCACAAATAGAATTCCAAAAGCTAGCTTTTAGATTCCGGGCAAGCCCGTTACCAAGCACAAGACCTCCATTAGAACCATAAATGCTACGAATAATGGTGACCCACAAAGTGTTAGTTTCGGTTTTAAACCTCCACCACCACTTACAAAGAAGAGCCAAATTTTTACCTTTTTAAGGACATGATATTTAAACCTCCTTCTTCGTGAGGAAGAAGGATTTTTTCCCACTTAACCCATGACATTTTAGAATTAGGACCTGTCCCGCCCCAAAAAAATTTCCGTCTCACACTCTCGAGAGAATTAAGCACACAAGTAGGGGCACGAAAGAGCGAGAAGTAATAAAGAGGTAGGCTAGAGAGAACCGACTTAACTAAAGTTAACCGTCCACCGAAAGAAATCATTTTTGCTCTCCAATCCGCTAACCTCTTGTTAAATTTCTCGATCACCGGGGACCAATCATTCAATTTCTTCATCCTATTACCCACGGAAATACCCAAATACATGAAAGGCAATCGACCGCCGAGACACGAACACCAAGACGCAAGAGCTTCCACATTATCATTACTAATGCCTATCCCAAATAATTAACTTTTATTATAATTAACCTTCAACCCCGAAGCCCGTTCAAAACATTCCAACAAGTACATTAAATTTCGTGCATTACATCTACTCCATTCGCCAAAAAAAATCGTATCATCCGTATATTGCAAATGGGAGATGACGACTTTATCTTTACCCACCTCTGTCAACCGCCACTTTCGTTAGGATATTAAGTCCCTCCGCTGCAATAATAAAAAGAAAAGGCGATAAAGGATCACCTTGGCGAACGCCCCTTTTAAGATTAAACTCACTTGTCGGAGACCCGTTTATGAGAATTGAGATTGTAGCCGATTTAAGACACGAGGAAATCCACTTGCACCATTTGGTACCGAACCCCATACATTTCATCACTTCAAGAAGATAATCCCAATTAAGCGAATCAAAGGCTTTCTCGAAGTCTACCTTAAAAATTAGGCCGTGCTTTTTGTTTCGTTTAAGATATTCGACCACTTCATTAGCAACTAACGCACCATCAAGAATATATCTACCCCCAAGAAACGCACTTTGTTCCATCCCTACAAGACGAGGTACCACTTTACGAATTCTCAAGGACAACATTTTCGCGATAATTTTATAATAACTGCATATAAGACTAATCGGACGATAATCACTAAAACTCAGCGGATCCGATTTCTTCGGAATAAGGGAAACAAAAGAAGCATTGCAACCCTTTGAAAACTCACCAAAAACCCAAAACCAGTTGATTGCACCTACCAAATCATCTTTGATTATGGACCAAAACTTTTTGAAAAAACCAAAGTTGAACCCATCCGGTCCCGGGGCTACCACAATATTTGACCGATTCCCAAATTTCCTCTTCCGTGAAGGGAGCTTCTAAGAGCTCATTATCTGCTGAGGTAATCGATTCAGAAAACAGCCCTTCAAGGCTTGGTCCATCCGAATTATGCACCTCGAAAATGCTCTTAAAATGGTTGAAGCAACTTCTTTGATTGTGTTAGGATTTTCACACCAAGACCCGTTAACATTAATCCCCCGGATGTTGTTTTTATTATATGTTCTCTTTAAGGAATTATGGAAATATTTTGAGTTTTCGTCTCCATCAAGCATCCATCGAACACGGGCTTTCTGCTTTAGCATCCCTGTCTTAATTTTTTCCTTTTCCATCCATATTTTTCTCGAGTTTAGCCATTTAGCTTGCTCTTCATCATTTAAACAACCTACTTCAGCTTTCAATTCAAGATCCGTTACTACCTTTTTAACCGACTCAATCTCACTATCAAGCTTACCAAAGTGAACTTTACTCCATTCTTTAAGGTCACCTTTTAATCTTTTTAACTTGTTACGGAAAACGCAATCCTTCCTGTTACCCCCCATTGGACCAGACCAAGAATCGGCAATAACCTTGTCAATACCCTCAACCAGGAACCAATCATCAAAGATTTTGAACGGTTTAGGCCCAAAATCCACCTCACCATCCGACAATAAAATAGGACAATGGTCTGATACACTTCAATCTAAAGCCACCACTTTTAGATCGGTCCAAAGGTTAAGAAAGTCGTCCGAAACCAAGAATCTATCTAGCTTACTCATTTTAATCCCATCATCACTAACCCTAGTAAATTTCCTCCCACCCAAAGGAATGTCCACTAAACTATTTATGTCAATGAACTCGTTAAACCTCTTAGCCCGATTCTCAAAAAATTCACAATTCAATCTTTCCGACTTATCTCTAACCTCGTTAAAGTACCCACAAATGACCCACGACACACCATCAATACACAAAATCTTGTCAAGCGAATCCCAAAATT
The DNA here is from genome assembly GCF_046630445.1 of Rutidosis leptorrhynchoides. NCBI lineage: Eukaryota > Viridiplantae > Streptophyta > Magnoliopsida > Asterales > Asteraceae > Rutidosis > Rutidosis leptorrhynchoides. Next base: position 72,047,864 of record NC_092340.1, read on the forward strand.
TACATTTGTTAGTGTCATCATGCGGACCGTACACATTGACAATAATCGATTCATTACCCGACTTTTTCCATTTTCCCCGTATAGCAATAAAAAAGTCACCAATTAACTCACTAGAAACCTCGAAGATGTGTTTATCCCAAATTAATAATTGTCCGCCCGACTTACCAACCATTTCTTTTTGAACATACCCACAATCAATAGAACCCCAAAGTCCGAATAACCAATTGTCGACTAGGTTATGACATTTCGTTTCTTGCAACGCTAGAATAGAGGGCCTTTCTACGAAACATAAGCTTTTAACATTACCAAATTTACTTTCTTTCCCGGACCCGAACCCACGAATGTTTAAGGAGATAATCTTCATTAATAGAAAGAAGATACGAACAGAGAAAAAAGACACTTACGTATCTTTCTTGGTCCATTTTAGACCAAGATTGGTGCTGAATTCCTCTACTCCAATACTGCTTTCCGATATCAATTGGCTCACCTCCTTTTTCTTGCTATTCCTAGACGACGATGACTTCTTACTCAGTTTCGATCTTCTACTACCACATGTCACACAATTAATCCCACTTGGTTCCTCAACGCCTTTTCCTTTCCTATTCGATCTCTTCGCATGTAAAATTTTTGATGAAGCTTTCCAGTTGCCGATGGAATTCCAGCAGCAATTGGATGAATTAGAAGCGTAAACAACCCCTTTACTTGCTTTTTTAGGCAAATAGTTGTTAGCGGTATCCATAACATTCAAAGAGGATGAATCACCGGAAATATTAGCCTTCTCCACCCCGTCACCACCGAAATTCTTAACAGGACTGTTACAATCATCTTCATCCGTTGAGCAATCGGTATCGCCGAAGTCCTCTATCACCACATTATCTCTTGGATCGGCCGAACTAATGACATTAGAATTATTTTGATTATTAGGCCCATCAACACTAGTCTCCTTTGCTGGATTATCACGAGTTACTGGGCCAGATTTATTAGCATTGAAGTTGGGCCCATTTAAGTTGAGGTGAGTGTAACGACCCAAACCAAAAACCAACCGAATACGCGAAACAAACTTTTTTTTTTTATCAGTAGAGTGCACCACGCGCACTCCTTGGGGTGCGCGGCGCGCACAGGCCCACATTCAGTTCTGTCCGGTTTTATCAATTTTCAAATAAAGATCTCCCACTTCCCGACATATTTAGACGAAACGCTTTTCACAACATGTTATAATGGTTAAAACTCACACGATTCAATAATAAAATGAGTTTTACAAAATGGGGCCCACATCGGCCTTTTACGAGTTTCATACAAAAGTTCGAGTTTCGACCACACTAGTTTAAATTCCAAACGACACTAAGAGCATGGTGTTTGGGGTTAAACTACCCAAATCTCGGTCAAACTCCAAAAGCTATCACATCCAAAAGCGTCTCCTATCAAACAACAAGCGGAAAATCTCTAATCCAACCGTACGCCCTTACCCTTATCAACGCCCGAGCCTATAAAAAGATAAACAACGAGAGGGTAAGCAAAGCTTAGTGAATGCAATAATTATACATATAAATATATAACTTACTTACTTGCAAACACTTACAACACATCCGCATACATACTAGCAACATAATTAGCATACCTTTATAATGTATAACGCTAAATCCTCGATAACATAAGCTAGTATAACAATATCATATAATGCAACAACACAATACGTTATAACACAATACATAAGTATTGATGTTCACAACATCCATTAGTATTCGAATCCCAAGGCTAGCTCAACGAATGGTATCGTCAACATCGAACTTAATTCCCATTCGTCCCAATAAATGTGGTATCGTCAACATCGAACTTAAACCCACATATGAGGTATCGTCAACATCGAACTTAAACCCTCATCGAATTTCACTACACTAGTGGTATGGCTTCGTCAACATCGAACTTTAAATCCATACATGAGGTATCGTAAACATCGAACTTAAACCCTCATCAAAACGAACCAACAATATACTCTAGGTTATGGTATCATCAACATCGAACTTTAACCCATACCTCACAAGTAAATAAATCATATACATACATATATAATTATTCCACTCACCTCAACGATTTGGTGATGATTTTATACTTTCGAATGCTTCAAAGCCGAGTACCTAATACAATAAGCACTCAATCAACAAACAAACTTGTTGGGCTAAACACCAACAATTCACTCAAGTGCATTTAATGACTTAAATGCATTAAATGCCCCATTTTCACCAAAACCACCCCTTAAGGGTCAAGACCCTCGTCAATCACTTAAAAGCTAGTGATTAAGGTCTATCAACACTAACTATAACACAATTAGGGTAATTCATACCCATAATCCCAAACTAGGTAAATCATTAACCCCTTTGACTCATTTAAAGTCAACACACCCATTTCGGGTCATCCACTAACCCAACTAACACCCATTTACCAATTAGCTAGGTGTGCTAGTAATTAACTAACCAATTAGGACTCATAACATCAATTAACACTTTGAAACCTTAAGTTAGTTACCATTGAGTCTTCATGACTCCATCTTACCCAAGAACACCCAAAATCAACAATTATGGGTTTTATGTTCTTCATTTACCCAAACCCTAACCCTACACAAAATCAAAGTAGGGAAATCAAGATTAGAGCTTACCACTACAACCCCAACGTAGCTAGTGAGTAGATGAACGAGTTTAATACCCGCACTTTGGCCCGATAACAACTTCTTCCTCTTGGATTTAAGCTTTCTCACTCAAGAAATCACACTCTCTCTCCAAAATTAAAGTGAAGAAGATAAGGTTGTTGAAAATGGAGTGAATGATACCCCAAGATCTGACCTACTGGCCTCCAACTCGTCCACAAGTGAAATTACCATAATGCCCATCAAAATATCTGAATAAAACAACAGAACCTGGCTACAGTGAGGAGTGCGCCAGGCGCACCCCTAAGTGTGCGCTGAGCGCACCCTACTCAGTTCGCCCTCTGACCTCTGTTTTAATATACAAGGTCACCCACACTTCATGTACCCTATTTACTCTGCTGTACAATGAAGATTAGGGTCTCACAGTGAGTTGGAACAACACTGCATCCAAATAACAACCCTCAGGGTTTACTTTTTTACCCGAGACGTTTGAGTTGCCAAGAAAAATATCATTCTTCACCTTGGTAACTGGAATCTTAGACTTGGAGAGATTTGCGGCTACAGGTGATTCTTTCACGTTGGACAAAAAAGCATCATCATTAATATCTTTATCAAAAAGTTGCTTAATTCCAATGCAGGAAGACCCATCGTCTTCCACCTGCACTGGTAAGCCGCCATGACCGCCTCCAATCTCCTGACCTTTTTTCGATCGAAACTCCCCATCTTCAAGTTCATCGGAAGCTTCATCACCGGACAAAGAATCCGGAATTCCTTCCTCATCTTCTGAACTATCCCAATCCGACTGTGAAACATTTTCCAAATCAAGTTCTACTTTATCATCACATTCAAGAATACCAACATGTTTGCACCATATGCCTACCACCAATTTTACTATTCCATTGATGCGTTCGTCATTCTTAGTATGGATCAGGACTTTTCCGGAAACTAGATTTTGATTCCCATGAATAATATTGCAATTTTTGAACTTCAGGGCTGGCCCCCACCACTCCGCAATTGATTTAAAGATACTACAAGACCAGTATTTGAACGGAACCCCTATGATCTCGACCCATGTTAATCTACCCGAATTGATTGAACGGCCATCCCACAGTTTTAACTCATTAAAACACTTTTTCACCGGCGAATTAACATCACTTACAATATTTTTGGCCATAACACTGTTGGCACATATCAGTAACACATGTAGGCCACCAATGTACTTAATATGTATACCATCTAATCCGTTTACCAGCCCTATCGTGGAAATAAGGTTAAGTGCACCAAAGTTTTTCAGTTCACCAACGATAATACAATCTTCCATCCCAACCAATGGAGAGTTATCTTCAACCTCCACCGTACGAAACCTTTCAGCTTCTTCCGATTCCCAGGCCTTTCTCGATCTAGATTTGGTCAGCAATGTTCTTAAATCTTCTACAGGTTTAGGTTCATTGAATAACCCAGATTTAGATCCGCCAAAAACCTCATTAAGAGCAGGGAAATCATCTCCACGACTAGTGCCCATCTTTGATGACCCCTTCGGTATCCAGACAGCACCACCAGTATTACCTTTTATTCCATTACCTTGAAAAACAGGCCTGGTATTGAAACAATTTGAGTCCAGGTTATGTGAACGATTGACGGCTCGAAAAACCCTAATTGGACTTGAATCAAACTTTATGCCTTCTAGTCGACGAAGAAGCTGTGCCTCATCTCCAACACCATGGAACCTGGCAAAAGCGAACTTGAGTCCATTTCTTAGTCGTTTGCCTGCCAAGTAGATGTCCCTAAGATCACCGAATTGCTTGAAGACCCACCAAAGATCATAAATGGCCCAATGGTCACCGAAATTAAAAAACATAAATGAAGTCAAACGATGCCCGAAAAACTTTGTTGTCGTCGGAACCCTAGGCTTTCCCTCTCCACGATCTCTCTGCCCTGTCGTACTAAACCTGTGTGCATGACTCTCTCTCCTCTCACTCTCTCTACTCACACTCTCTCTCACACACATGATTTTTTTTTTAAATTAAGAAAAAGGATAGTGATAATGCTAAAAACGAACATATATTTCATAGCATTATTCCTCAAGAAAGACAAGCTTTTAGTTGCAATTGTTCTATTTACAAGTGATATTCGTTTAAATAATAAAAGGTGAAGACAAAAGACAGATTCGACGAATTGAAGACGCAAACGACCAAAAAGCTCAAAAGTACAAAAGACAATCAAAGAGGTTCCAATTATTGATAAGAAACATCTCGAAATTATAAGAGTACAAGATTCAAAACGCAAAGTACAAGATATTAAATTGTACGCAAGGACGTTCGAAAATCCGGAACCGGGACCAGAGTCAACTATCAACGCTCGACGCAACGGACTAAAAATTACAAGTTAACTATGCACATAAATATAATATAATATTTAAATAATTCTTATAATTATTTAATATATTATATTTATTTAAAACCGTCGGTAAACAAAGAGCCAAACTCTTCTGAGCTGTAATTTCAAACTCCGCGACTCGCGGAATTTGAAGGCAAAATTGGCCGCGAGTCGCGGAGCCCCAAAATGAAAAACTGCCTATAAAGCCAACCGAATTCTGATCATTTTAATCATCTTTTTCTTCTCCTCATTCATACGTAAAATATATATATATATATATATATATATATATATATATATATATATATATATATATATATATATATTTATAATTTATATTTTAATTTTAATTATAATTCTAATAATAAGGGTATGTTAGCGAATGTTGTAAGGGTGTAAGTCGAAATTCTGTCCGTGTAACGCTACGCTATTTTTAATCATTGTAAGTTATGTTCAACCTTTTTACATTAATGTCTCGTAGCTAAATTATTATTATGCTTATTTAATCCGAAGTAATCATGATGTTGGGCTAATTACTAAAATTGGGTAATTGGGCTTTGTACCATAATTGGGGTTTGGACAAAAGAACGACACTTGTGGAAATTAGACTATGGGCTATTAATGAGTTTTATATTAACTAAACAATACCTTGTTAATTTAATATACAAACTTATAATTTGACGTATTTATATATAACCACATACGCTTGACTGGGTACGGTGGGCGGGATATCTATAAATACCAATAATTATTCATTTTACCGGATACGGAACTGGATTAATAGTTAATAAACTTGTTGAAACAGGGGTGAATTACATTCAAGAGTAATTGGTGTAATTGTTAACAAAGTAGTAAAACCTTGGTTTACACGCAGTCGATAACCTGGTGTATTCATTAAACAAAGTATTAAAACCTTGTTACAATTCGAATTCCCAATTAGTTGGAATATTTGACTTCGGGAATAAGAATAATTTGACGAAGGCTTTCGCTCTTTATATTTATGACTGATGGACTATTATGGACAAATCCGTATGGACATATTAAATAATCCAGGACAAAGGACAATTAACCCATGGGAATAAAACTAAAATCAACACGTCAAACATCATGATTACGGAAGTTTAAATAAGCATAATTCTTTTATTTCATATTTAATTTCCTTTATTTTATATTTAATTGCACTTCTAATTATCGCACTTTTATTTATTGTTATTTAATCGCACTTTTAATTATCGTACTTTTTAATTATCGCAATTTTATTTTATCGCACTTTTATTTATTGCAATTTCATTATCGTTATTTATTTTACGCTTTAAATTAAGTCTTTTATTTATTTAATATTTTACATTAGGTTTTAACTGCGACTAAAGTTTTAAAATCGACAAACCGGTCATTAAACGGTAAAAACCCCCCTTTATAATAATAATATTACTTATATATATATATATATATATATATATATATATATATATATATGTATTTCTATAAAAGTAAACTAATATAGCGTTAAGCTTTGTTTAAAAAGATTCCCTGTGGAACGAACCGGACTTACTAAAAACTACACTACTGTACGATTAGGTACACTGCCTATAAGTGTTGTAGCAAGGTTTAAGTATATCCGTTCTCTAAATAAATAAATATCTTGTGTAAAAATGTATCGTATTTAATAGTATTTCCTGCTAAAATTTAATAGTATTTTATACCACTCTGCTAAACCATCAAGTATTTTTGGCGCCGCTGCCGGGGAATCTCTTAAAAGCCGGAACGGCAACGCTACAAAAAAAAATTTTTTATGTATTTTTAAGATTTTGTTAAATATTTAAGTTTTATAAAGTTTCTTTATTTTTATATAAGTTTTATTTAAGTATTTTGTTTTTATTTAAAAACATATAAAAATATATATATAAATCTAGTTTTAAGATTTTTATTTATAAAATTATAAAGTAATTCTATTTTTATTTAAGTTTTAAATATAAGTTTTTATTATACACATATTTTTTTATATAAACAGAAAAAATTAAAAACAGCAAATAAAAAAAAATAAAGAAAAACGCGTCGAATTTAAATAACCTGTCAGTTGAAAACTGGAACCCCGCGACTCGCGGGGTTTGATGCCTTGAATACCGCAACTCGCGGAGGGTACCTGACATGCGACAGAACCCTAATTCTGCATTAATTACGGGTAATTAATATTATTATTATTATTTAACCCTAATTATTATTATTATTATAATTAGTTTTAATTTAAGTTTTAATTAATTTGTATTATTTAGTATTAATTAGTTTAATTAAATTATAAAATTAGTAGTTTTAATAAATAAATAATATAAAAATAATATTTTTATAAAAATTGTACTTTTTACAACTTTTTGTATATTTTTATATTTTGTTCCTTTTCAATCGTTTTAGCGTAATATTTGTATTTTTAGAGCATATTTAGTTTTAAACTTAGATTTTGCCATAGTTATTTTTACTCCTAGATTTTTAGGCTTTGCCGTAGAATTCCTTAAGTGCTTTTTCTTTAGACTAAGATTTAGGTACTTTAGAATTTTGCGACGCCTTTTTAAGTTATTTCCATTTGGGATATAGTTTTACTTCTAAGCTTTAATATTTTTAGACGACTTTTACCTATGTATCAATTATCATTCCAATTAGTAATCTCAATTTGCGATTATAATTTTAAGTTAGTTGTAGTAATAAGGTTAGGTTAGTCAAGTATTTTTAAGTTTTATAAGTTTCTTTTATTTTTCCGTCACCTTTTATTTTTCAACCATTTTTCTTTTTCAATCTTTTTCCGACGAACTCTTTTTCTTTCTTATTTCTCGCTATTCTAGTTTTTAGGACATAGATTTTTATTCTACTTCTTATCTAATTTTCTTAAAATTACGAAAATTTATTTTAAGTGGTTAAATTGATAGACATCAAAATTTTCTGGTTCGTAGTAATAGTTGGATTTGTACGTGGACCGGGTTATTGGAGCCAAACAGTCCTCAATTATATTGAGACCAAACGAATCCTGCCCCTCTGCTGCATCTTTTGGCTATTCGAAACGTGGGCTAAATCAGAAAAGTCTATTGATTGGATAACTTATTATAATTTTTCTTTCCTTTTAAAAACTAATAGGATATTCAGTGAATGCACCGAGCAAGACGTTCACCACCTTTTGTACGTTCACCACCTGTAACTAGATCAAGACATTTAGCAAATATTACCGCCGTTGATTTTTCTTTAGAATCGTCATCCAGTCAACCAAGTACTTCAGTTCAAATTTCCGATAATCCATTTTTTGAACCCGACCTCACAATTGAGAATCCGGAAAATATTCAGGAACGGTTCGAGATCCTGAACCACTAAACTTTTCTCCGGAACCACCAATCATTCAAACAGAGATTGTTGAGGAACGAACCATTAAATCAGAATCCTCTAGTGATTCCGATTCAATAAATTCAATTATGGAGAATCTGGAACCTTTAAGTATGGAAGACCGAATGAGAGCTAAACGCACTGGCCAAGGTCACGCAATTACTCATCCAGACATTAATGCGCCAGATTATGAAATCAAAGGACAAATTCTACACATGGTGACTAATCAATGCCAATTTAGTGGTGCGCTGAAGGAAGATCCAAATGAACATCTACGTACCTTTAATAGGATCTGCACACTATTTAAAATCCGAGAAGTGGAGGATGAACAGATATATCTCATGTTATTTCCCTGGACTTTAAAGGGAGAAGCCAAAGATTGGTTGGAATCGTTACCTGAAGGGGCGATCGATACATGGGACGTTTTAGTTGAAAAATTTCTTAAACAATTCTTTCCTGCATCTAAAGCCGTAAGACTTCAAGCAGAAATTGTTACGTTCACACAGAAACCGAATGAAACTCTATATGAGGCATGGACTAGATATGGAAAGTTGTTAAGAGGATGTCCGCAACATGGTTTAGACACCTGTCAAATAGTACAAATATTCTACCAAGGATGCGACATCACTACGAGAAAAGACATAGATATAGCAGCTGGTGGTTCTATTATGAAGAAAACCGAAACTGATGCTTACAAAATTATTGATAACACTGCTTCCCACTCACATGAGTGGCACCAAGAAAAAGATATCGTTAGATCATCTAAAGCAGCTAGAGCCGATTCTAGCCATGACTTAGATTCCATTTCCGCAAAGATAGATGCTGTAGAAAGACGAATGGAAAAGATGACTAAAGATATTCACTCAATACGAATTAGTTGTGAGCAGTGTGGAGTACCACATTTGACAAAAGATTGTCTCAGTATTGAATTAACAATGAAACAAAGAGAGAATATTTCATACATAAACCAAAGGCCTGGAAATAATTATCAGAATAATTATCAACCGCCAAGAACGATTTACAATCAAAACCAGAATTATAACCGAAATATTCCATATAACAACCAACAAGGTCCTAGCAATCAACAAGTATCCAATAATACTTACAATCAGCAAAGACCTAATTTTCAAAACAAACCACCACAACAAACCGATGATAAAAAGCCGAATTTAGAAGATATGATGACGAAGCTAGTTGGAACTCAAACGCAGTTTTTCACATCTCAGAAACAAACTAATGAACAAAATGCTCAAGCATTTAGAAATCAACAAGCTTCTATTCAAAATCTGGAACAAGAAGTAAGTAACCTAGCAAGGTTAATAGGTGAAAGAAAACCAGGAAGTCTACCTAGTGATACAAATGCTAACCCCCGGAATGAAACAGCTAAAGCTATTACCACAAGAAGTGGTACAACGCTTAAACCACCAGAAATACCTGTAACTTCTGATGAAACTATTCCTACTCCACAAGAACCACAACCTGATCAAGATAAGGAAAGAGAACCGGTAGTTGAAAAGGTTAATGAAGATAACACAGTTAAGGCTAAACCTTATGTTAAACCATACCAACCACCACTTCCTTACCCGAGTAAAATGAAGAAAGAGAAACTTGAAGCCGAGCAATCCAAATTCTTGGATATGTTTAAACAGATAAATGTAAATCTTCCTTTCATTGATGTGATTTCAGGAATGCCTAGATATGCTAAATTCTTGAAAGATCTAATCTCAAATAGAAAGAAAATGGAAGAACTCTCGGCTGTTACTATGAATGCTAATTGTTCAGCAGTGCTGTTGAATAAGATACCAGAAAAATTATCTGATCCAGGAAGTTTCACAATTCCATGTTTTCTGGGTAGTCTTAGTTCAATAGAAGCATTGGCAGACTTAGGTGCTAGTATAAATCTAATGCCGTATTCACTACGCTAAACTAGACCTTGGAGAATTAAAACCAACCAGAATAAGCATACAACTAGCCGATAGATCAATAAAATATCCTAGAGGGATAATGGAGAACATGCTAGTTAAAGTTGGTACTTTAGTATTTCCAGTAGATTTTGTTGTTTTGGACATGGAAGAAGATTCTCAAGTTCCTCTCATATTAGGAAGACCATTCTTAAACACGGCTAAAGCAATGATAGACGTGTTCGGTAAGAAATTGACCCTAAGTATAGAGGATGAGAGTGTTACATTTTCAGTTGATAGAGCAATGCAACAACCGCAATCTGCAGATGATACATGTTATTATATTCAAACTATAGATGCACATGCAGAATTGTTAGAAGAATTTCCAGAATTACAAGGAACATGAGAATGTTCTTTAGGAGAAGGTAATGAACCAATTGATGAAGCTGAAATGTTAGCTACACTTATAGCTAATGGATATGAACCAACAACAGAAGAAATTCAAATGCTAAAAGAAGAAGACAGATATCGATATAAATCATCAATAGAAGAACCTCCGAAATTAGAGTTAAAGCCACTTCCAAACCATTTGAAATACGCTTATTTACATGGTGAATCTGAATTACCTGTAATAATATCGTCTTCTCTTACTGAAAATGAGAAATCACAACTCATTTCTGTGTTGAAAGCTCATAAACCAGCCATTGCATGGAAGATTCATGATATTAAAGGAATAAGTCCTTCGTATTGCACACATAAAATCCTTATGGAAGAAGGTCATAAAACGTATGTGCAACGCCAATGAAGACTAAATCCTAATATGCAAGATGTAGTTAAGAAAGAGATTATTAAACTGCTAGATGCAGGTCTAATTTATCCAATCTCTGATAGTCCATGGGTAAGCCCAGTTCAATGCGTACCTAAGAAGGGTGGCATGACTGTCATTACAAATGAGAAAAATGAGCTTATTCCTACTAGGACTGTAACAGGATGGCGTGTGTGTATTGATTATAGAAAATTAAATGACGCCACCAGAAAAGATCACTTTCCCTTACCTTTCATAGATCAAATGTTGGAAAGATTAGCCGGAAATAGTTACTATTGTTTTCTAGATAGATTTTCCGGATATTTTCAAATTCCAATAGCACCCGAGGACCAAGAGAAAACCACATTCACGTGCCCTTATGGTACTTTTGCTTACAAATGCATGCCATTTGGACTTTGCAACGCCCCAGCAACCTTTCAAAGGTGTATGATGGCGATTTTTCACGACATGATAGAAGAATGCATGGAAGTTTTCATGGATGACTTTTCAGTCTTCGGTGATACATTTGAATCATGTCTAGTTAATCTTGAACGAATGCTTCTTAGATGCGAACAATCAAATCTAGTACTTAATTGGGAGAAATGCCATTTCATGGTTAAAGAAGGCATCGTTCTTGGTCATAAAATTTCAAAAGAAGGAATTGAAGTGGATAGAGCTAAAGTAGATGTAATTGCTAAACTTCCACATCCCACCAATGTTAGAGGAGTTAGGAGTTTTCTAGGGCATGCCGGTTTTTACCGACGTTTCATAAAAGATTTTTCTAAAATTGCCACTCCTATGAATAAACTCCTAGAAAAGGATGCTCCATTCATCTTTTCAGATGAGTGTATCAAATCTTTTAATATTCTTAAAGAGAAACTCACTAATGCGCCGATCATGATCACACCAAATTTGAATCTACCATTTGAACTAATGTGCGATGCAAGTGATTTTGCAATGGGAGCCGTTTTAGGACAAAGGATTGAAAAACGATTTCAACCTATATATTATGCTAGTAAGATGTTACAAGGAGCACAAACAAACTATACAACTACTGAAAAAGAACTCCTTGCTATTGTCTTTGCTTTTGACAAATTTCGATCATATCTCGTTCTAGCAAAAACGGTGGTCTATACCGACCATTCTGCTCTTAGATACTTATTTTCAAAACAAGATGCTAAACCAAGATTAATCCGTTGGATCTTACTCTTACAAGAGTTTGATATTGAAATCCGAGATAAAAGAGGAGCAGAAAATCTCGCCGCTGATCATCTTTCTCGTCTTGAAAATCCTGAGTTAGAAGTTCTAAATGAATCGGCCATACAAGACAACTTTCCTGATGAATATCTATTGAAGATAGATTATAATGAAATTCCATGGTTTACAGACTATGCAAACTACTTAGTTTGTGGATTCCTTGAAAAAGGATTATCGTACCAAAGACGAAAGAAATTCTTCAGTGATATAAAACACTATTTTTGGGAAGATCCACATCTGTTTAAAAGTTGTCCCGATGGAATAATACGCCGATGTGTATTTGGAGATGAAGCTAGTAAAATATTAAACCATTGTCACACAGGACCAACAGGAGGGCATTATGGGCCTCAACTAATAGCAAGAAAAGTTTATGATGCTGGATTCTATTGGCCTACAATTTACAAAGACGCACACCTACTTTGCAAATCCTGTGATGCTTGTCAAAGGGCCGGAAAAATAAGTCAACGTGATGAAATGCCACAAAATGTCATCCAAGTATGTGAAGTATTTGACATTTGGGGTATTGACTTTATGGGTCCATTTCCAAAATCTCATAATAATCTATATATACTCGTAGCCATTGATTATGTATCTAAATGGGCGGAAGCACAAGCTCTCATAACTAACGATGCACGAGTTGTAGTCAACTTTTTAAAACGTCTTTTTGCAAGGTTTGGAACACCGAAAGCTTTAATAAGTGATCGGGGTACTCATTTCTGTAATAATCAACTTGAGAAAGTTCTTAAAAGATATGGAGTAACTCATAAAATCTCCACCGCATATCATCCACAAACAAGTGGACAAGTTGAAAATACCAACCGAGCTTTAAAACGTATTCTAGAGAAAACCGTAGGATCAAATCCGAAGGAATGGTCCATTAAATTGGAGGATGCACTCTGGGCTTTTAGAACAGCCTACAAAACTCCGATTGGAACCACACCTTTTAAACTTGTTTATGGAAAAGCATGTCATCTTCCAGTAGAAATTGAACATAAAGCATTTTGGGCTTTGAAAACATGTAATCTTGATTTACATGAAGCTGGACGTCTACGATTAAGTCAACTAAACGAATTAGAAGAATTAAGACATGAAGCATACGAAAATTCGTTAATCTATAAGGAAAGAACGAAGAAATGGCATGATAAAAGAATCAGAAGTTCAAAAGAATTTAAAGAAGGAGACAGAGTTCTTCTTTTCAATTCACTATTCAAGCTATTTCCTGGAAAATTGAAATCAAGATGGTCTGGACCATTCATAGTCAAAAGAGTTTTCCCATACGGAACAGTAGAATTGATAAATTCAAATGGGAATGAATTTAAAGTTAATGGTCACAGAGTTAAACATTACATACATGATCCGATGGAAGTTGACAACGAAGTTAATCACAATTTTGACACCACAGCTAACTAAGTGTGAGGAGAATCAAGTCTTTAAAGGATAATATGTATTTCTGTTAGAGTTAGATTGTCTGTTTTCGTGTAGTTCTCGAAAATAGAACCCGAATGGTCTTTCCCTAGTAGACCCTAAAGAACTAGTCTTCTCCCCCCATTCTGAATTTTTATTTTTTTTAGGTTTTTACAAAATGAAGACTGCCTGTGAACTAAACCATGGTCTAATGCTACACGCTTTGATCACTAAACGAAATAATGACATACTACCGAGTGAATTAGTATCAGTAATCAGAGAAAGAATGGACGGAGTTAGAAAAGAATCCAGATGCGAAGATAATAAGTTACAATTTGGTAAAGGAAAATCAAAATCCGCAGCGAAAAGAAGAGCACGACACCTAGAAAGATGTCACAAATGTGGAAAATGGTCACATGGAGGTAAATGTTCAAATAATCAAACCTATTCAAACACCGAATTTGTTACTTTATGCAGAGACGGACCATTCATATGTTTAGAAGAAAAGACACTAAATGCTCGAGGTTACGCCTATGTAGCCATGGAAAACCAATTAAACCGACTATCTTATGAATGGGATAGATCATATAACTAAGAAATCTATTTCACAGGTATGTCTGTACAGTTTTTATTTTTATTTTTATTTTTAACCTTTTGATAATAAATGCTAATTTGTTCGCTAAAAAGTATTAAATTGGTATTGAATAAAATTAGGTTTGGCGACCGAAATTATTGATATCATTCAAAAATTTATTACATCACTGCGAAATTTAACGTTTATTCTTAAGGTATAAATATCTTTAATCAATCAACCCAAAATATTTCAAAAATTCATCATGAGTTAAATTAGGTCTTGGAACCGAAATTACTTTACCGAAAAGAGGGGCGCATATTTTCGATAATATTTGATTGATTAAAGTGGGATAAAAAGCCAAAAAGATTTTTAATTTTATTTTTACCATGTTTTTAAAATTAATATTTAAATCTTAAATTAATATTGTAAACTTTATAAAAACAATATATTTAAAATTGTAAATATTTGAACTATAATATAAGTTTGGTGTGAATTTATAATATGAATTTTTAAATTAAGTTTGGTGTGAATTTATAATATGAATTTTTAAATTAAGTTTGGTGTGAATTTTTAAAATATGAATTTTTAATTTTATGCATTTTAAATTTTAAGTTTGGTGTGAATTTTTTATATTAATTTTGAATTTCATATTTAAGTTGTGTGAATTTAAAAACAAAAATTTACTTTATCTCATTAAGTTAAAAATATGTTTTTTAAAATTCGTCGTAAGTTGAAGACTAGGTCTTTGAACCGAAATTGCTTTACCCGAGAGAGGGACGAGAACTTTTATTATCATTATTTTTAATCTTATTGAATTAAAGTATGCCAAAAACATTAAAAAACCCAAAAATCTTAGCTTTTAAAACAATCGCTACAAAAAGACAAATTTTAAAATTTTGTCGAAGGACGGACTAGGACATCGATCCGAAACGACCTCGTCCTAAATAACAAAGGAAACAAAATTTTAAAATTAATTAATTAATTGTTTTAATAAGTTAAAGATTATAAAAAAAAAAAATACCAAACTCCGCGACTCGCGGAGTTTGAAGGGGATATCTCCGCGAGTCGCGGAGGGACAAAAACCCAGAAAAAAATAAAACGTAAAAAACAGATCAGTTCACTCCCCCACCCAAAAATACTGCGAAGAACAGCGAAAAAACCCGAAAATACACGAAAAAAACCCCCAAAATCACAATTTTTAACCGTTAATCATCAAATCTTTTACTAAAATCATGTTGAGAAGGATGCTATCTAGGAATTACTCAAGAAAAACGGTAAATTTCTACACCTAAACACCATTTAATCGAAATTAGTGTTCTTGAGCAATTTTTTCCCCAATTTGATTTTGATGCTTTTTAGTGTAATTAGGCTTAAATTGTTTATGTATTATGCTTGTATAACATAGATTGATGCTGTTTAACATGATTAGAAGCCTTAAACTTCAAATTTTGAGTAATCTAGGGTTTGTGTTCTTGAGCAAATTTGGGGCTTTTTGATATAAACAGGTTATGGCCGATTTTTGTCATGAATTGTTGCTAAATTAAGTAGTGTAACATGTTTAGGTAGTTAAATGATCCAAACTTTGAGCCTAAACATGATTTTGAGAATTAAAGTGGACTTTTTCAAAGTCTAAAAATTCATGAACTTGATTTTTGAGAGATAATGCCAACTGAAACTTGTTTAATTACTAGTAATGATTATTTTGACATGTTATTTGAGTTAAATGCTTATGAACTTGGCGAACATTTTCGTATATGCTTATTTGAAAAAGTGTAGATTTGATAAAAATGTGAAAATAAACTTAAGTTTGATATAAATTGATCATGTCATTGTAATTATTTTGATTGATGATTTTGCTGACACTAATGCATATTTGGATGCACAAAAATTGTGTTTGATGTGTTTTGCAGACTGAAAGGGGTGAATCTTCATCCCAAGGCCGCAATGCTCCTGCTGAGAATGCGGAACAACAGGAGGTGGATAACTACTACAAGCAGGATATACCTCATCCAGTCATGACCTTTTCTGATATGCACTTGGAAGAGTTGCACCCGAACCTGAGATTTGACAGACTTTGGATAGATTATCCAAAATATCAAAGGGGTTTGCATACTCTTCATTCTAAGGTTGTTGAGGTACCGAGGGTCATAGAATGGGGACCCTTAGAAGCTGTAGAATTGGCTGGGCCAATTAGGGAATTACTTGTACAGAGGTATGGTAATTCTACTTTTAATGACTGGGTACGTTTATTCACCATGCGTAGACCTGTATATAAAGTATGGTGTGAAGAATTGTTGTGTAGTATAGAGTTGAATGATCGGGTAGCTAGTTTAACCGATCGTTCTTTTATTAGATTTTTGTTAGGCGGTTCGATGCGCCACATGTCTTTACTAGACATGGCTCAGGCTTTACGTATATATACGCCTGAGGAGTTAGCATCTGCTGATTGTAGAGGGTTGATACTAAATGGTAGAAAGATAGATGAAAATTTTGATACACACGGTGTGTGGAGTCAAATGACAAGCCATCATCGTTTCAAAAGGGGAAATTACTCTTATTTGGATATAGATAGAGCTGAATTAAGAGTAATTCATAGGTTTTTAGCTAATTCGATTACACAAAGGGGTAAGAACAAGGAAAAAGTAAATGAACAGGATTTGTTTTACCATATGTGTATTCGAGACCCACAAAGCGCTGTAAGTATACCGTATTGTGTGGGTTATTATTTATCAGCTATGGTTCGGGGGATGAGACCGCATAGCATAATAGGAGGTGGTATTTTTATTACTTTGATTGGTGAATATCTCGGTGTGGATATAAGTCAGGGGGGATTATTAGTAGAAGAACCAGAACCCCGCGATACTATAGGTTTAAATGTATACCATGGTGCGAAAGTTTTGAAGAGGCGAAATAACGCCGCAGTACCATACCATGGTAGACATCCACAGGTTGAGAGAAACCAACATCAAGGTAATGTAGGAGGGGGGAATGAGATGCAAGAAATGCAAAGGTTTATAGCTTCTCAGGAGTACGAAAATGCTAGACAGAGAGCATTTGAAGATTGGCAAGTTCATCAGAACCAAATCATAGCTCATTGCCAACATATAGGTAGAAACTATATTCCTACACCGAAACCCATCTTCCCTCCCTGGTCTATAGAGATGCAGCCACCGTATCCTACGTATAACCCTGCCGAAGCATTCTATAGCACCTATGGTTATGCCTGGAACCCCTATTGGTATCAATATCATCCCTAGTATACTTAGTTTTATTTATTTTGTAATTTGTAATGATTGATACGTTTAATACTTATGTTAATATTGTAATAGTTTTTATAATTTTTTAACTTTTATTCTTAGATTTTAATAATTTTTGAATGTGGGGTAATATACCAAACTTCAAAAATATGCATATATGTTTGCAGTTTATCTTATGTACACAATAGGGTAAAACAACGCATTTTCAAAGACTGGCATTAAGTTCAGCAAAAGCAACTAATTTTGACGACAAGATGCAAAATATATGTGAAATAACAACAAGACGGAATGAACAAATGATGTGCACCATTTATCATTCAGCAAACAAACGCCAATATATTTGGAAACTTTGGTGAAAATTTAATCATTTTCACACAAATCACCCTCAATAATTTAAATTGTTACTGATTTCTTGCAAATGAGGGCATTGCAAGATCTTAAGTGTGGGAAGGGGTTAAATTCTTTCGGATTTTAAAATTTTTACTTTATACACTTGGTTACCATTAAAAAAACTAGTAAAGCAGTAGTTGTATTAGAATCTAGTGCTCTCTGATAATAAAGAACAGCCCTAGTCTTATATACTGACTACCCAATTCTAGTAAAATTTTTAAAAAAAATTTCAATTAAATGAACTCAAAATCATGTTTATACATATTTATGAACGATAAAACTAGGTTTTAACACCGAAATTATTGTAACCTCGGAAAGGACATAAATTGAAAAACAAACCAAAATGTTAAAATTCATTTAAAATGGAATAGAGGACGATAAAAAGGAAAATAAAAGCCAAGTGTGGGAAAATTTACCAAGCTATTCAAAACATATATCACATATTTTTGTACAAATAACTGAAAATACTTTTGCTTTGGACTAAACTAAAAAGTTTTTACCTGATTTACTGTAAGAAAGATGGATCTACACGATGAATCAATTCCATCATTAAAAGGAAGTAAAGTCTTCTGAAAAAGACACGCGCTTCTTGATTTAGGTCATGAAGTTGTCATCCAGACCAGCTGTAGGTTGACGAAAAATCTAGAAAAGTCATCACTAAAATCAGCAGGAAATCCACGGATCTCAGCATTAAACAGGGTCGCCAAGTGGTCAGATTTATCCTAACCATGAGAAGGATTTATCTTGTAAAATGGGGGGCACCATGCAAATTAGCTGGATAAGACTAATGAATCAGATCTCCAGAAAGGATAATCTCCTTAAAGATTAAAAATCAGCTTTTAAAACTGATATTACTCAATCCTAGAGATTGACCTTAAAGATTGAGAATTCAAACTCATGGAATTCAATGATATCTAAACTCGAGCTTGAACGAGAAAATATTTTGATCAAAATTACAAACCGATTTGTTTTCTGAAAACCCTATTTTCAATGCGTTCATTACCATTGAACGTAAAATCCAAGGAATTCACCTGGAATTCATTAGGTCACCTGAACTAAATCGGGTGTCAACCGTAAGAACGGTGGTTGCATAGTGGTCAAAGACAGGACCTTGTGCCATACCGAAAAATTATAAGGGTGAGCTTTACTATTGCTCCTACCAAGGATAGTAATTGCGTCCGACACGTTATAGACCATAATTAAAAGCATGTCAGGGGACATTGCCTTAACAGTTGCTTGTTCAACGCTTTCCTTTACAACCGGACGGTAGTTTACCGAAAGGTAATATACGGGACAAGTAAACTGGACGTGTTGCTTTCCAAATGCAAGGTTAGCAAGTGGGTGACACAAAACCATAAGTTTTGAGCTAAAATTTTCAAATCTGAAACCCACCAAACCCACAAAAATATTTTGCAAACACCGGTAAAGGGTTATTCCGGAAAACTTATCTAGGGTAAAAATTAGATTTAATTTTTAAAAGATCAAATGTTTTCATAAAGATCTAATTTCCTTAATGGATCTAAATTTTTATAGTCATGTGGGACTGTAAACCATATCGTTACTACCATTGTTTATACCACCGTATAGAAATCACTGATGTACAAAGTGTGAAGAATAAAGAAGTGATTCTAGTATTTCAAGACGATATTGCTTGAGGACAAGCAACGCTCAAGTGTGGGAATATTTGATAATGCTAAAAACGAACATATATTTCATAGCATTATTCCTCAATAAAGACAAACTTTTAGTTGCAATTGTTCTATTTACAAGTGATATTCGTTTAAATAATAAAAGGTGAAGACAAAAGACAGATTCGACGAATTGAAGACGCAAACGACCAAAAAGCTCAAAAGTACAAAAGACAATCAAAGAGGTTCCAATTATTGATAAGAAACGTCTCGAAATTACAAGAGTACAAGATTCAAAACGCAAAGTACAAGATATTAAATTGTACGCAAGGACGTTCGAAAATCCGGAACCGGGACCAGAGTCAACTCTCAACGCTCGACGCAACGGACTAAAAATTACAAGTTAACTATGCACATAAATATAATATAATATTTAAATAATTCTTATAATTATTTAATATATTATATTTATTTAAAACCGTCGGTAAACAAAGAGCCAAACTCTTCTGAGCTGTAATTTCAAACTCCACGACTCGCGAAGTTTGAAGGCAAAATTGGCCGCGAGTCGCGGAGCCCCAAAATGAGAAACTGCCTATAAAGCCAACCGAATTCTGATCATTTTAATCATCTTTTTCTTCTCCTC
This sequence comes from Rutidosis leptorrhynchoides, assembly GCF_046630445.1. Classification (NCBI taxonomy): domain Eukaryota; kingdom Viridiplantae; phylum Streptophyta; class Magnoliopsida; order Asterales; family Asteraceae; genus Rutidosis; species Rutidosis leptorrhynchoides. Next base: position 72,068,103 of record NC_092340.1, read on the forward strand.
ATTCATACGTAAAATATATATATATATTTATAATTTATATTTTAATTTTAATTATAATTCTAATAATAAGGGTATGTTAGCGAATGTTGTAAGGGTGTAAGTCGAAATTCTGTCCGTGTAACGCTACGCTATTTTTAATCATTGTAAGTTATGTTCAACCTTTTTACATTAATGTCTCGTAGCTAAATTATTATTATGCTTATTTAATCCGAAGTAATCATGATGTTGGGCTAATTACTAAAATTGGGTAATTGGGCTTTGTACCATAATTGGGGTTTGGACAAAAGAACGACACTTGTGGAAATTAGACTATGGGCTATTAATGGGTGTGACGACTCCGTCAAACACTTAACGGCTCCGTCACTTGGTCCCACAGCTTGATCGAAACTCTATATGAATTTAATAAAACAACCTTGCATTCTTTATTTAAAAATGATTTCCTATAAAGGAAATCTACTAAAATGTATAAGTTTAGAAAAACTATACAATAATACTTTAACCAAAAGTTGACCAAAATAAAGTCAACAAACAACCACTTTTTAATGTAACAAAATAGAATGCAAGTTAATGTTTAACAAAAGCTGCCATCATAAATATGCAGACTCTCTAAGCACAGCGGAAGCAATCAATCATGAACCTGAGAATAAAACATGCGAGTAACTGTCAACAAAAATGTTGAGTGAATTATAGGTTTAATATTGCAAACAATATTTAATTTAAACAATAAAAATTTATGTTTGAAAACATAAAAACTCCTTTTTAAACCACTAAATTATATGCTAGAAAACATATAATAAAACATTATTCCATTTTCCGTGAGCCACCTGGTAACCACTTAACCCTTTATTTACCCTTGCCAAACACAATAAATAATATACACCGAACAAGTGTATCTTCAACTAAATACGAAGTACTAAACATTCCGATAACAAATTGCTAGCGCGACTAGCTCGAAATGGGGTTGTCAAACCCGATAGATCTATCCGTAGGATTCGCGTTCACCAGTAGAAACCAGTGATTACAGTTACCAGACTAGGGAATATTTTTGTTCAACTCACAATGAATAATTTAAACCAACTTTCACTTGTGTCCAAAATATAAAATAAATTGCATGTATTCTCATCCCAAAAGATTTAAGATAGAAAAATGGGACTATAACTCACCTTAATAGCAACTGAAGAAATCTCACAAACAAGCGAACAGCAAATAAAGTAAAGTGATCAAGGAAGATCACAACGCCGACCTATAAATAAAGCAGGCCGATATAAATAACTAACTTAGGTCAAGTCTTAGTATGATAGCTATTGTACATGTTGCAAGTAGACATAGAATAACACTCGACAAGCATCGGTTTGACTGGAACAGCATACGGACACACACTTTCTATTTTTAGAAAGTTTCTATTTTTAGCAGGTTTCCATTTTTGGAAAGTTTTCTATTTTTGGAAAGTTTCTATTTTTGGAAAGTTTCTATTTTTAGAAAGTTTCCAAATTTAGAAAGTTCTATTTTTAGAAAGTTTTGAAGTTAGGAAAGTTTCCTTATTTAGAAAGTCAACAGAAGTCAACTGAAAGTCAAAGTCAACCGAAAGTCAACTCAAAAGTCAAACTTGGTCAACATAGTCAACATTAATTTGAAAAGTGTAAGTTATAATAATAACATAGGTTATAATGTTTATTAAAGTCAAAAGTGTAAAGTTATGTCATAACATAAGTTTAATTAAATAAAATAAATTATTAAAGTTAATATAAGTTGAAATGTTATAATTAGTATAACATAAGTATTTAATTAATTAATTAAATATTAATCATTATATAAGTTTTATTAATTAATAATGAATTTTAATTCATATCATAAGTATTATAAATTAATAATGAATTATTAATTATATCATAAGTTTCTAATTAAAATTATTAAATCATAAGTATTTAATAATTAAATCATAATTAAATAATAATTAAGTCTTACAATAATTAAATAATTATTTAATCTTTATTATAAGTCTTATAATAATTTCTCAAAAATAAATTTAATACTTATCATAAGTATTTTTCTTTAATAATAAAAGTATTATTAATCATAAGTTTAATTAAAATGTTAATTAAATCATAATTAATAATTAAATGATATAATAAATATTTATATCATAAGTCTTAAATAATAATAATTACTTATTTTATCATAAGTAATTTATTAATAATGAAAGCCATTCATTTTAACATAAGTTTAATCATTAACCATAAGTTTTTAAGTTTAAAAGTTCATCGGGTCGTATCTTGAGCCCCGGGTGTCGGTTTCGGGCGAGCCACATATGCATCTCCGCCTACTCAAACCACCCGACACAATTATGTACTCAAGAACACTCCAAGAACAGTCCCTAGGTCGTGGATATCAGCCATGACAACACTTGGGAATTCAATTTACTCAAAACAGTGATTTAGGCACAACGGGTGAACCGTGGCTCGGATTTAGGTGAGCCGAACATGAAAATTCGTCCCACCATCAGTCCTAACCAAATGACACACCCTAAAGACACCAAGGATGATCACAAAGTCGGACCATACCTTGTTCTTGCCCATAACACCTTTCAATCTTTACCAAAAATCAAATTAAGCATATCTAGGGCTCCGGGAATCGAAACGACATGAATCCAGAGTCTAAAATTAATGTCTTGATGAGAAGAACTCATTTATATATTTTATTTTAACTTTTATATCAGTTACAAAGTCAGAAACACACGAAAAAGCTGCTGTCCCAATTAAATCAAACCGAAAACATGTATAATCGAGCAATTCTACGCATACAATCATCAATACAATAACATGTAATCATCATACTATCAATATAACATATAAAATCAGTAAAATAAATGAAAAATTGAAAAGCTAGGGTTAGGGTTTATACCCTAATCAAGAATTGAAGGATATGAACGTGTAGAGAACGATTAGTAGAACGCGTTGATGATAATTATTTCTTGATCCAAGCCTTGATTTGATGCAAGATGATGATGGAGAGTGTGTAGGGCGACGGCTCAAAGGAGGGAGGAAGGAGAGAGCACCAATAATTTAGGTTTTGATATTTTTGACTTGAAATGTGAAAATGAGAGGAGAATTGCAAAAATTAAAGGGAGTATACCCCCTCCCATCCAATCGGCCGAAACTAGGGGTGGGGTGGGCCCCACTTGGCCCAAAATTGATAAATGTTAAATTACTTTTGGCCCGAAAGCCCGAACGAGTCCCGAAACGAGGAAACACGCTTACGCGATTAAAAATCCGGAAAGATAACGAACGCGCGACGAAAAATAAATATAAATACACTATATAATAATATGATCATAAAATACCATATTTAAAATATTTAGGGTTTAAAAATTCCGAAAGCTCAACCGTTGGTTTAAAAACCGAAAAGATTCGCCGGATGGAAATTCGCGAGACGTAGAAACGTACAAATTAAAATATGAATACATATATTCACATGCCACACAATAATTAATATATATATATATATATATATTATTACAAAAATAATAATATAGGTCATAGAAATGACGTGGCACGGATAACAATTAACGGTCGTTAAATAATTAACGGCAAAAGATAACGGAAAAAGTAGGGTCGTTACAGTACCTTCCCGTTACGAAAATTTCGTCCCGAAATTTAAGCAGGTGCAAGGGTTTCCTCGGCATCTGGGAACAAATGCGGTTACTTCTGCTTCATCTGACCTTCACGCTCCCAAGTGAACTCGGGACCACGTCCGGTGTTCCATCTAACTCGAACAATAGGAATTTTACTCTGCTTAAGAGTCTTTACCTCTCGGTCCATAATTTCAACAGGTTCTTCAATAAAATAAAGTTGCTTATCAACATGAAGTTCATCAAAAAGAATAGTTTCATTGGCCTCGGCCAAACACTTCTTTAAATTCGATACATGAAAAACGTCACGAATAGCACTGAGTTCTTGTGGCAATTTCAAACGATAAGCCACTGGTCCAACTCTCTCAATAATCCCAAAAGGTCCAACAATTCGAGGATTCAACTTTCCCCTTTTACCAAAATGTACCACACCCTTCCAAGGTGAAACTTTCAACATAACACGATCACCGACCTGAAAGTCGATATCGTTCCTTCTCTTATCAGCATAACTCTTTTGCCTACTCCTGGCAGTTCTCAATCTTTCCTTAATCTGTGCAATCTTCTCGGTAGTCTCGTGAATGATCTCTGGTCATGTAAGTTGAGCATCCCCAACCTCATTCCAACAGACAGGAGACCTACACTTTCTACCATACAGAGCTTCAAATGGTGCGGCTTTAATACTCGCATGATAACTGCTGTTATAAGAAAACTCATCCAGCGGCAAATATTTATCCCACCCATTTCCAAAATCAATAACACACGCTCTTAACATGTTTTCTACGTTTGAATGGTCCTTTCACTCTGACCATCCGTCTGTGGATGATAAGCGGTGCTCATATCCAATTTAGTTCCTAGAGCACCTTGTTAGGACTGCCTCAGTCCAACATAATCGATACGGGAACACCATGTCTCGAAATAATCTCCTTCAAATACAAATGAGTAAACTTCTTCATTGAATATGTTTCCTTAATTGGCAAGAAAAGAGTTGACTTAGCGAGTCGGTAACAATCACCCAAATGGTATCATAACCACCCACAACTCCCGGTAACTTCGTAATAAAGTCCATCTTAATACCTTCCCACTTCCACTCGGGAATTTCAGGTTGCACCAAAAGTCCAGACGGTTTCTGATGTTCAGCTTTAACCTTAGCGCAGGTCAAACACTTAGCCACATACGTAGCCACATCAGCTTTCAAATTAGGCCACCAATACAGCTCCTTAAGATCATGATACATCTTTCCTGAACCAGGATGAATAGAGTACCTAGACTTATGAGCCTCATCTAAAACAAGTTTTCGTAGATCACCAAACTTCGGAACCCAAAGGCATCCCGCAAAATACCGAGTACCATCGGTTTGTACCTCTAACTGTTTAATCAAGCCTCGGACCTTCCCGTTACAAAATTTTCCTCCTTCAAGGCTTCTTATTGTGCCTCAAGGATCTGCCTAGCGAGGTTTGTTTGAATTGTCATATTCAAGGCCCTAAACCTGCGAGGTTCAGCCCTTTCTTCACGACTTAATGCATCAGCCACATCATTGGCCTTTCTCGGATGATATAAAAGTTCACAATCATAATCATTCAACGTCTCAATCCATCTGTGTTGTCTCATGTTCAGCTGTTTCGGATCGAGGATATGTTGAAGACTTTTGTGATCTGTGTACACAGTACTCTTAATCCCATACAAATAGCGTCTCCAAATCTTAAGTGCAAACACAACAGCTCCTAACACTAAATCATGGGTTGTATAATTCTGTTCATGGATCTTCAACTGACATGACACATAAGCGATGACTTTCTTTCGTTGCATCAAACGCAACCAAAGCCTTGACGCGAAGCATCACAAGAAACAACAAGGTCATCATTACCCTCAGATAGTGACAATATCAGAGCGGCAGTCAACTTCTTCTTCAAAATCTGAAAAGTAGTCTCTTGTTCATCCTCCCACGCATACTTCTTCCCCTTGTGCGTTAAAGCAGTCAGAGGTTTCCCTATACGAGAGAAATCTTGAATGAACCTTCTATAACAGCCTGCCAAACCTAGGAACCGGCGAATCTGAGTAGGAGTTTTCGGAATTTCCCACTTTTCAATCGCCTAAATCTTAGCAGGATCAACTTGTATTCCCTGTTTACTAACAATATGTCCAAAGAATTGAACTTCTCTTAACCAAAAAGCACACTTAGAGATCTTAGCGTACAACTCTTCTTTTCTCAACATATCAAGCACTAACTTCAAATGTTTTTCGTGCTCTTCATCACTCTTGGAATTAATAAAGATGTCGTCGATGAAATCAATAACGAATTTGTCCAGATAGGGTCTATACACACTGTTCATGAGGTCCATGAACACAGCAGGTGCATTTGTCAATCCGAACGGCATAACAAGGAATTCGTAGCGACCTTAACGGGTGCGAAAAGCGGCTTTCGGAACATCAGATTCTTTAACACGCAACTGGTGAATAGCCAGAATGAAGATCGATCTTAGAATAAACGGGCGGACCTTGAAGTTGATCGAACAGATCATCAATTCTCGGAAGAGGGTAACGATTCTTAACCGTAAGTTTTTTTTAACTCGCTATAACCAATACACAAACGAAACGAACCACCTTTCTTCTTAACAAAAAGAACAGGAGCTCCCCAAGGGGACGAACTGGGAAGAATAAAATATAGTCGCAACAATGAAGGGATAACTATATGGAGTAGTCACATCGGTGACATAGATATATAAGGCAATTCTCTCAAAGGAGATAACGAGGATCATGGTCTTCAAAGTAAATTTTCATTACATTCCCGAAAGGAATGCGTACGAAAGGTGTGATATTTCATCGAGAGTGAACTTCCTTGTACAACTAGCGAGGAAATCTATAATTCATCCATATTCTTAAATTTATGTGCGGATGAAAAGAACGCGAATCATGGGTTATAAAGAATGGCCGACTCCAGGTGAGATGAATCTCCAAAAATAATTTCGTGCACCCTAAAGTATCGAATCCTAGGATTGATGTTTACGAGGGTGTTGCGGTTGACAGCGAAAATTGAGAGTAGAAACTCCTCAAACGGTCTAGAGTAATATATCCATGATACCCATTATAACAACAGTTGGGGTAGAAACCCACCTAGCGCCTTTTCTACAATAAAGTGACCATCGAGTGTACCCCAGAAACTTGATTTATCGGTCTGCGTTTCGGCCATGTCCAACCATAAGAGGGAAAATTCTATGATCGCAAAGACTTTCCAACAAATTTTATAAAACCGGCATCCAACTGGTGTAAGAATTTCTATCAATGGACTTAATGGTAAATTTTCATCCTTAAACGGAGGATGAGAAGAAATGTGATCCAAACACTCTGTAGAGTAATGCGAAAATTCTAATGTAATCAATCAAAGAAGTTTTGAAAAAGCTTTAAACGTCTAATGTAACCCCATAAATGGAGCTAAGCTCTTAGTAAATTTAGAAGTATGTACAACGTGTACCATTTTACGTAAAACAATTTGAGTTAACTAGACAACTCAACAAGAGTGGTTTTAGAATAATTTTGAAGGTATAATTTAGTGTATACTAGCCAAAATAGGTAAGGGTAAATTTGTCCATTTGAATTCATACGTACATATATGATTTTATAAATAGTATACATGACACAATATTTCATTACTTCTATTCGCCCATAAATCTCGTGAGAACCGCCCAATTACACAAATGTGTAAAATTTTTAATGAAAAGCAGGGTATCCGCATCACAGAGGTTACGAGTTGAAGTAAGATCGTTAAAGCTCGGGTGATGGACTTGAATCGTCTTGCGACATCTCTTCAATAAATGCTACGAGGTCATGAAAACCAATGAGTTAAATAATGTCTTGACTTTTATCAGAACACAAGTCCTTGGGTCAAAACTATTCACGTGCGAAGCTGTCACTAACAAGTGAGTTATGAATGATAAAACATGGGGTAAATAGTTCGGTTAAGACGAGTCTCTCGTATATCAACAAATAAGATAATGAGTATCTTCCTTACTCATGTAACAACGTTAGAATTTCCGAATGAGTGGTGTATAAATTTTCTTTGACTCGCTTTCTATTCCTCATGTCACAATATTGGGACTTTTTATGAATTAAAGTAATATAATCACGTTGGCCTGACGCCATTATATTTCACTAACTCATAGTTCCATTCCAATATCACTACATAAGGTCAGGACACGTGGTCAACCTCGAATTTCAACACAATTTCCCTAAAACAATTTCTTAACAATGTGCTAAGGATAGCACAAGAGACAAAGACATCGAAAATAATGAATAGGAGTAACGATGACATAAAAATGTCTTCGAAGTACCAAGAATCTCTAAAAGTAAGAATGACGTTTTCCGTTTCAACAACCAAAGCACATAGGCACAACGGCACAAATGCACGTAATATAACAAAAATGTTATATACCTAAACATAATAGCTGACATTGAAATGCCGAGCATTTAGAAGTCAAGAATGACATCTCGCGTAATATAACTCAAACGTTATATACATAACCATAATAGATGACATAGAAATGCCGAGAATTCTAGAACACGTAATGTAACTTAAACGTTATATCAATAAACACTAATTATGACATAGAAATGTCGAGAATTCCAGAAGTCAAGAATGACACCCCCTCGGTTTCACTAACCGAGGTGTTCCTTTAAAAGATGAACTCGCATGAGTCGGAGAACACGTTTAAATCGGAATGGGAGTTCCTCCCGGATTCAGAACATAATAGAAATGTATGTATGATAACAATATACATACCAACACGACACAAATAATCACATATAATAATATATAATAGGCCGGGCTGTAGACTAGACTCACTAATGCACCCTATTGACCCGGGTAACGACATCAATGCAGCCTAATTCCCTACAACCAGAGCTCTGATACCAACTGTGACGACTCCGTCAAACACTTAACGGCTCCGTCACTTGGTCCCACAGCTTGATCGAAACTCTATATGAATTTAATAAAACAACCTTGCATTCTTTATTTAAAAATGATTTCCTATAAAGGAAATCTACTAAAATGTATAAGTTTAGAAAAACTATACAATAATACTTTAACCAAAAGTTGACCAAAATAAAGTCAACAAACAACCACTTTTTAATGTAACAAAATAGAATGCAAGTTAATGATTAACAAAAGCTGCCATCATAAATATGCAGACTCTCTAAGCACAGCGGAAGCAATCAATCATGAACCTGAGAATAAAACATGCGAGTAACTGTCAACAAAAATGTTGAGTGAATTATAGGTTTAATATTGCAAACAATATTTAATTTAAACAATAAAAATTTATGTTTGAAAACATAAAAACTCCTTTTTAAACCACTAAATTATATGCTAGAAAACATATAATAAAACATTATTCCATTTTCCGTGAGCCACCTGGTAACCACTTAACCCTTTATTTACCCTTGCCAAACACAATAAATAATATACACCGAACAAGTGTATCTTCAACTAAATACGAAGTACTAAACATTCCGATAACAAATTGCTAGCGCGACTAGCTCGAAATGGGGTTGTCAAACCCGATAGATCTATCCGTAGGATTCGCGTTCACCAGTAGAAACCAGTGATTACAGTTACCAGACTAGGGAATATTTTTGTTCAACTCACAATGAATAATTTAAACCAACTTTCACTTGTGTCCAAAATATAAAATAAATTGCATGTATTCTCATCCCAAAAGATTTAAGATAGAAAAATGGGACTATAACTCACCTTAATAGCAACTGAAGAAATCTCACAAACAAGCGAACAGCAAATAAAGTAAAGTGATCAAGAAAGATCACAACGCCGACCTATAAATAAAGCAGGCCGATATAAATAACTAACTTAGGTCAAGTCTTAGTATGATAGCTATTGTACATGTTGCAAGTAGACATAGAATAACACTCGACAAGCATCGGTTTGACTGGAACAGCATACGGACACACACTTTCTATTTTTAGAAAGTTTCTATTTTTAGCAGGTTTCCATTTTTGGAAAGTTTTCTATTTTTGGAAAGTTTCTATTTTTGGAAAGTTTCTATTTTTGGAAAGTTTCCAAATTTAGAAAGTTCTATTTTTAGAAAGTTTTGAAGTTAGGAAAGTTTCCTTATTTAGAAAGTCAACAGAAGTCAACTGAAAGTCAAAGTCAACCGAAAGTCAACTCAAAAGTCAAACTTGGTCAACATAGTCAACATTAATTTGAAAAGTGTAAGTTATAATAATAACATAGGTTATAATGTTTATTAAAGTCAAAAGTGTAAAGTTATGTCATAACATAAGTTTAATTAAATAAAATAAATTATTAAAGTTAATATAAGTTGAAATGTTATAATTAGTATAACATAAGTATTTAATTAATTAATTAAATATTAATCATTATATAAGTTTTATTAATTAATAATGAATTTTAATTCATATCATAAGTATTATAAATTAATAATGAATTATTAATTATATCATAAGTTTCTAATTAAAATTATTAAATCATAAGTATTTAATAATTAAATCATAATTAAATAATAATTAAGTCTTACAATAATTAAATAATTATTTAATCTTTATTATAAGTCTTATAATAATTTCTCAAAAATAAATTTAATACTTATCATAAGTATTTTTCTTTAATAATAAAAGTATTATTAATCATAAGTTTAATTAAAATGTTAATTAAATCATAATTAATAATTAAATGATATAATAAATATTTATATCATAAGTCTTAAATAATAATAATTACTTATTTTATCATAAGTAATTTATTAATAATGAAAGCCATTCATTTTAACATAAGTTTAATCATTAACCATAAGTTTTTAAGTTTAAAAGTTCATCGGGTCGTATCTTGAGCCCCGGGTGTCGGTTTCGGGCGAGCCACATATGCATCTCCGCCTACTCAAACCACCCGACACAATTATGTACTCAAGAACACTCCAAGAACAGTCCCTAGGTCGTGGATATCAGCCATGACAACACTTGGGAATTCAATTTACTCAAAACAGTGATTTAGGCACAACGGGTGAACCGTGGCTCGGATTTAGGTGAGCCGAACATGAAAATTCGTCCCACCATCAGTCCTAACCAAATGACACACCCTAAAGACACCAAGGATGATCACAAAGTCGGACCATACCTTGTTCTTGCCCATAACACCTTTCAATCTTTACCAAAAATCAAATTAAGCATATCTAGGGCTCCGGGAATCGAAACGACATGAATCCAGAGTCTAAAATTAATGTCTTGATGAGAGGAACTCATTTATATATTTTATTTTAACTTTTATATCAGTTACAAAGTCAGAAACACACGAAAAAGCTGCTGTCCCAATTAAATCAAACCGAAAACATGTATAATCGAGCAATTCTACGCATACAATCATCAATACAATAACATGTAATCATCATACTATCAATATAACATATAAAATCAGTAAAATAAATGAAAAATTGGAAAGCTAGGGTTAGGGTTTATACCCTAATCAAGAATTGAAGGATATGAACGTGTAGAGAACGATTAGTAGAACGCGTTGATGATAATTATTTCTTGATCCAAGCCTTGATTTGATGCAAGATGATGATGGAGAGTGTGTAGGGCGACGGCTCAAAGGAGGGAGGAAGGAGAGAGCACCAATAATTTAGGTTTTGATATTTTTGACTTGAAATGTGAAAATGAGAGGAGAATTGCAAAAATTAAAGGGAGTATACCCCCTCCCATCCAATCGGCCGAAACTAGGGGTGGGGTGGGCCCCACTTGGCCCAAAATTGATAAATGTTAAATTACTTTTGGCCCGAAAGCCCGAACGAGTCCCGAAACGAGGAAACACGCTTACGCGATTAAAAATCCGGAAAGATAACGAACGCGCGACGAAAAATAAATATAAATACACTATATAATAATATGATCATAAAATACCATATTTAAAATATTTAGGGTTTAAAAATTCCGAAAGCTCAACCGTTGGTTTAAAAACCGAAAAGATTCGCCGGATGGAAATTCGCGAGACGTAGAAACGTACAAATTAAAATATGAATACATATATTCACATGCCACACAATAATTAATATATATATATATATATATTATTACAAAAATAATAATATAGGTCATAGAAATGACGTGGCACGGATAACAATTAACGGTCGTTAAATAATTAACGGCAAAAGATAACGGAAAAAGTAGGGTCGTTACAATGGGTTTTATATTAACTAAAAAATACCTTGTTAATTTAATATACAAACTTATAATTTGACGTATTTATATATAACCACATACGCTTGACTGGGTACGGTGGGCGGGATATCTATAAATACCAATAATTATTCATTTTACCGGATACGGAACTGGATTAATAGTTAATAAACTTGTTGAAACAGGGGTGAATTACATTCAAGGGTAATTGGTGTAATTGTTAACAAAATAGTAAAACCTTGGTTTACACGCAGTCGATAACCTGGTGTATTCATTAAACAAAGTATTAAAACCTTGTTACAATTCGAATCCCCAATTAATTGGAATATTTGACTTCGGGAATAAGAATAATTTGACGAAGGCTTTCGCTCTTTATATTTATGACTGATGGACTATTATGGACAAATCCGTATGGACATATTAAATAATCCAGGACAAAGGACAATTAACCAATGGGAATAAAACTAAAATCAACACGTCAAACATCATGATTACGGAAGTTTAAATAAGCATAATTCTTTTATTTCATATTTAATTTCCTTTATTTTATATTTAATTGCACTTCTAATTATCGCACTTTTATTTATTGTTATTTAATCGCACTTTTAATTATCGTACTTTTTAATTATCGCAATTTTATTTTATCGCACTTTTATTTATTGCAATTTCATTATCGTTATTTATTTTACGCTTTAAATTAAGTCTTTTATTTATTTAATATTTTACATTAGGTTTTAACTGCGACTAAAGTTTTAAAATCGACAAACCGGTCATTAAACGGTAAAAACCCCCTTTATAATAATAATATTACTTATATATATATATATATATATATATATATATATATATATATATATATATATATATATATATATATATATGTATTTCTATAAAAGTAAACTAATATAGCGTTAAGCTTTGTTTAAAAAGATTCCATGTGGAACGAACCGGACTTACTAAAAACTACACTACTGTACGATTAGGTACACTGCCTATAAGTGTTGTAGCAAGGTTTAAGTATATCCGTTCTCTAAATAAATAAATATCTTGTATAAAAATGTATCGTATTTAATAGTATTTCCTGCTAAAATTTAATAGTATTTTATACCCCTTAGCTTTGACATCAGATAGAATGGAATTGAATTGAATTGAAGAAAGTAGAGGTGCAAGAAATTGAAGTACGCTGATGATCAATAACCTAAACTGCCATTGACGTATCAATTGATGCGCACAGACTATTGACCGCAGGCAGCTATCAATTGAAGCAGAAATAAGTAGAAATTAACGAAAAAACACGACAACCGAGGTTGTTTAGATCACTTACTATCGGAAGCTGATGAAAATAAAGGATCAAAACACGAAGTGAGTATTAATTTGCGTACTGAAATGAATGATTGAAAACTAGGGTTTTGAATAATGAAAAAGGAATAAAGGTGAGAAAAGGGGGAAATACAAAGCAAGCAGAGATATAGCTACAAAATCAAACAGATCCACAGAAACATAGATGCATATGGAATATATTCATGAAATTAGTGATGAAAAAAGAAGAATTGGACGAACCTTGATGCAAATTCCAATCGACAAGTTTTTGATCGCTCTCAAATATATACATACCTAATGACGTAGAAATGCTACTAATAGTGAAATAGCGAGTAATTTGTGGATGGATCTAGGTTGAGTGAAATAAACAAGCATATATGCATATATAAAGTGATGTAAAAAGGAAAAATTATCGAATCAAAGGAACTTACGGTGTCGTGATTTAGGAGATTGAAGAAGCAACGGACGGTGGTGGTGTGGTGTGGATGCATTTGGGTTCTAAAAACCACCTTTTATGTAATACTTTGTTTATTGTTTGATATGTAGCGACAAGGCAATGATTTAAGAGGACTGGAGGATTATATCAATAATTAGAATTTTACGATTGCAGGAATTATCAACAAAAGCAGCCTTTGATTTCAGTTCTTTGTTCATTCTACATAGCATCATTAACTACCGAAGAAGTTCTACAACAGGAAGATCACCATTTGGTAATTCCAGTTTTTATTATTGTCAATTTTCTAATTATTATATATCCACATTCATTGTTTACCTAAACTTGAAATATAACAAACTTACCAGAGGCTGCACGCCCCACTTATAGACCAACTTCATTGTTGTATATATTCTGATATAATAGGTTAATAATGGTATATTACAAATTACAGTTTTCAGCTATTATTGATGGTATATAACGACAACATTTACATTTACATTTTCATATTTTTATTTTAGAATCAGTATATGTACGTACCAGAATGATATATGTAAAGTTTTTTTGCAAGGGTTTTTACCAACTCGTGCAACGCACGGGCTCTGAAACCTATATATATATATATATATATATATATATATATATATATATATATATATATATATATATATATATATATATATATATATATATATATAGAGAGAGAGAGAGAGAGAGAGAGAGAGAGAGGCATGTTCAAACGAGAACTACAAAAGGGCGAGAACTGCAAGAACTTTTTAATTACATGATTTATATGCATTATATTCAACAAATTACATATGATCGTTATAAAATGTTTTATCATTGGCAAATAAATGTTCACAGTCACAAATTACATGTTCAGTTGTGAATTATACAAAATGTTCGCATGTTCACATACACAGCTGCACATGTGAATGATAGATTATATATTTGACTATATAGTTAAATTATAGGTTTATTCAAACTATTTTTTGTTCAATTTTACTCTCCATCAACATTTATATATGATTCAACTTACTAACATGTGAAAATCCTTGTATTTTAATGGTTCTTGCAGTTCTCGTCCATTTTTTATTGTCATTTGAACTTTTGAATATATATATATATATATATATATATATATATATATATATATATATATATATATATATATATATATATATATATATATATATGGGAGAGATCAAGGGATAAGTGACATTTTTGAGATAAGGATAAGTAAAATTTGCTTTTTATATCTTTTATATTAGAGCTCCGATTTAAGAAAAAAATTCTGTGATTAACTGACATTGTGTAGATTCATAATTTTTTTTTCAACAGGAGCTTAAAATGCAAGTGATGTATATTAACGTGTTTTGAGGTTTTTTTGAGTTTTTTTTTCTTTTTTAAATTTAGCCCGATTTGGAGTTTAAGGTTTAGGGGTTACGGTTTACTCCGTAAACCCAAAACCCTAACCCTTAAACTCTAAACCGTTCGTATTAAAAACTAGTTCTAAACTCTAATTTCTAAACCTAAATCCTAATTTCTAAACCCTAATTACTAAACCCTAAACACTGTTTTTCACTAATCAAACATCATTTTTTTGTTAGCATACATCTAATGCAAGAAAAGCAGTTAACATGCATCAAACAGCAGCTAACATGCATCAGATGCATCTTAACGATCTAGTTAAAAAAATTATTTTTTCCTGAATCTACACAATGAAAATATATACCAGCAAATTTTTTTAAAAAATCAGAGCTGTAGAATTAAAGATATAAAAATCACAAAATCACTTATCCCCTTATCCCAAAAAAGCTACTTAGCGTTGGATCCTTACCATATATATATATATATATATATATATATATATATATATATATATATATATATATATATATATATATATATATATATATATATAGAGAGAGAGAGAGAGAGAGAGAGATTTAATCAAGAGTAAAGCACTTTTTTGGGGGAAAGTGGGGGAAAATAATTATTTTTTTGAAATTTTTTTTTTCGATAATCAAGATCACATGAAAATATGAATATTTAAAAAAGACACTTTGCGATGAATGTTATTATTTTGACGGGAAAACGCTTGAAGAAATAAATGAAAACATTCACTGCATTGAATGTTTTGCTTCTGAGTTTTTTTTAATGGGTTAGAAATTAGGGTTTAGAAATTAGGGGGATAAAAATTAGGGTTTAGAAATTAGGATTTTGGGTTTAGAAATTAGGGTTTAGGGTTTAGAAATTAGGGTTTAGATTGAATTTTTAACACGAACGGTTTAGAGTTCATAATTTAGGGTTTAGGGTTGAGGGTTTACGGAAGATGAAAGTAAAACATTCATCACAAAGTGTTTTTTTAAATGGTCATATTTTCATCTAATCTATAATGTTCGTGAACAAAGTTTTTTCAACAAACGAAAAAAAAAATTGCTTCCCCCTTCCCCCAAAAAAAGTGCTTCCCTCTTGATTATGGACATATATATATATATATATATATATATATATATATATATATATATATATATATATATATATATATATATATATATATATATATATATATATATATATATATATATATATATATATATATATAGTAGAGGGATCAAATGAGAACTTTTTTGTGTGAGAACTCTGAGAACTCAAAAATAAACTGAAATTCGAGCAAAAAAGGGAAATTCGAGCAAAAAAGAGAAATTCGAGCAAAAATGGGACACAGACGAACAAAAAAAGAGTAATTCGAGCAAAAAATGGGACAAGGGCGAACAAAAAAGTGATATTCGAACAAAAAAAGGCGGGCGAACAATTTTGTGTTCTACATTTTTGATAGTCGAACAAAAAATGTAGAACACACGGGTAGTCGATCAAAAATGCTGATATTCGAACAAAAATGTGTTCTATATTTTGAAATTCGAACAAAAAAAATAAAATAAAATAATTTTTTTGCTCGACTATGAATTTTTTGTTCGTCCGTGTTTTTTATTTTTGCTCGAATTTTTTTTTTTGCTCGCCCGTGCACCTTTTTTGCTCGAATTTCAGTGTATTTGGAGTGTTTTTGAAGTTCCTAGAGTTCTCACACTAAAAAAGTTTTCACTAGATCCTCTCCCTATATATATATATATATATATATATATATATATATATATATATATATATATATATATATATATATATACGTACGGTCCTTTACAATTGGGAATGGGGAAATTTTTTCATTCATGAAACACTCTGCCTAAATTAGGATTTAAGTTTAGGTTTTAGGATTTTTGGTTTTGTATTTATTGTTTAGATTAAAGAAATGTAGTTTAAAAACCATATTTTTTCACAACAGGTGGATACTCTGATTTCGATAAAACGGATATCGTTACTGAATCCAAATCCGTTAAGGAGAAGGATGTTGACTTAGATGAATATGTGGATAAGATAGTAGAAGAAATAACTCGTGAAGTTGAAGAATTTAATGATGTAACTTTGGAGGTTGTAAAGTTTGTTGAGTCACTAAAAGAAGACAAGCATTGAGAGTATATTCCCCCTCGTAATGATAGAACTCAAGAGGATAAGGTGTTTGGTGGGGAGAGAAATGTTAGTAAGATACCATTAGATGCAATGAAAATTTCAATTTCTGACTTTCCCATAATTCGTGCTGATCCAGGGGAATTTCATATCCCCTGTGAGATCAATGATTCCATGTTTATTCGTGCGTTAGCTGATAGTGGGTCTAGTGTGAATATCATGCCTTTTAGTATGTTTGATTGATTGAAATTGACCACGCTAGAACTTATAGATGGAATTGTTTGGCATGCTAATAACAATATGAGTCGTCCGATGGGTATTGTGAAAAATGTTAAAATCAAAGTAGGGATAACTAAATTCCTCGTTCATTTTCTTGTCATGGACATGGTGGAAAATAAGATTACACCTATTCTTTTAGGAACACCATTTTTGTCTACGTCCAAAGCCATCATCAATTATTTCGACAATACCATTATTATTCATCAAGAAAACCATAGTGAAACCTTACCTACTGTTATAAGATCGAGTTTGAAAAGTAAATATAATGAATATGAGAAGAATAAGTGTGGGGAAAATCAGCCTAAGGAGTGATCCCGTTAAAAGAATGAGTCGCGCAACCGACTTTATAATCAAAACTACCTATCCCTATATATGTTTATTAGGATTATGTCATTTCTAAGTGTTTCATTATTTTGATACTTGCTTAATTATGAATGTAAGAGCAATATAGCTCCTAAATGTTAAGTTGTTTAAGTGATTAAAGTTATTAATAAAATATTATGTTTGTGTTATACGTTGCATTATTTAATATCTTGTCAAGTTATTTATATTCAATTCAAAAGAAGTCCGCAAAATGCTCCGCAATCATTCTATGATCCTACAATCACTCTTTCCCTTATTCTCAATTATGTCCTTTATTTATTACTTTCTTTTATTATAAATGCATTGAGGACATTGCATAATCTAAGTGTGGGGAGGGAAGTGATTACTCACTTAAAAAGATTAAAAGATACTACAATTTCCCTGAAAAAGTTGAAAAATGGGTACAATTTTAATTTTTTCAAAAGTATAAAATTCTTAGTCAAATTTATGTCTTAATCTTAATAATAATAATAATAATAATAATAGAACTACCCTTAATTTCAAGATCGGGTTACTTGTTTAGAATAAGAATTTAAAAGGCCAAAAATTGTGAAACAAGTGCAAACTTATAGCCACTACCATATGGCATAATAAGCATGTACTACTGAGACAGCAAAAGAGTCCAAATAAGGGACAATTTAGAAAAAAAAATCTGCCAAGTGTAAAGCTAAATGCTAAGTTTGAAGCAAAAGAAATAAAAATGGTAAAAGAGCCCACTGAAGGCCAACAAAAGAAAAGAGTTCCAATGAGAACCATGCACTTTAAAGTTCTAGTTAGAAAACAAAAGAGTCCAATGATGACCAACTTGTATAAATTTGACTTAATAAACATTAGGACTACTTGTAATCCTTGGTCTGGTTCAGACTAGTTCTTGTGCATAATAAACACTAACTTCTTATTAAGACATATTTTTGACTTTGTAATTTTTACTTTAATACCCATGATATAATTTATAAGGTTTACTTGAGGACAAGTAAAGGTTTAAGTATGGGGAATTTGATAACTCCTAAATTATACAGTTTTTTGATAGCATTGTGAGGAGTTATCTTAGTATTTTAAAGACATTTTAATCCTAAATCACACTAAAATGGGTAAAATGGGAAAAAGGTATTTCTAATGATTTTATCAAAGTTATGTATCAAACAGGATCAAAAACAGAGAAAATTGCAGAAAAGGCTGTGAAGCCGCCGGCATAAGGTCAAGGAAGCCGCCGGCTTGGGGTTGAATACGCCAGAATGTTCTAGAATTTCTGTAAACTTGAAAGAAGTTGTTGACCAAGTAAAAAGCAAAGGAAGCCGCCGAATTCATCCTAAAGCCGCCGGCCCAATGGACACTGTTTCTCAACTTATCGACCAAGTTCAAGTAAAAATGGAAACAAAATCAGAAAGATTTGCCGGATCACTGAAGTCGTCGGCCTTCAACCAAGCCGCCGGCTTAATTATGACGGTTAAAAGATTTGTGCTTGCGGATTAAGTTAAATTTGCAGGAGTCACCGACCTAAGACAAGCCGCCGGCTTCACACTGAAGCCTTCGGCTTGGCCACCGTTTCTGAATATTATAAATAGAGGTCTCTGGTCTCAGTTTTCATAAGTAATTCAGTAATTCATAGTTCAGTAATTTAATAATTCAGTTAGTTCATTTTTTAGGGTTTTACCTAAACCCTTAGATAAGATTTGTTCATTGTAATCAAGAATCATTCAAGTTTAATTCGAGTTTCTTACATATACCTTTTTAAGGAATGATTCTATCTTTACTTTATTGTTTAATCTATTTTATTTACTGTAATTGTTTCTGTTCGTCTTCTGCTATGAACTAAACGTTCATAGTGGTTACGTGGACGAAAACTGAACTTCATTTGGGAATCAGATGAAGCCGCCGGCTTGGCTGGAAGGAAGCCGTCGGCTTCGTGTGCTTTATCCGTACAGTTCTTGGTTCTTTTTCAGATTTGGATGGTCGAGTTTCTGTAATGATATTTGAACTGTTTTAAATCTGTTATGCTTTAATACACTTGTTTGCCATGCTTAATGATTAAATAACATGATTTTAGGATTGATTAGTACTTGATCCGATGATCTATTATTCGATTCATGCCACTTGTTTAGATCTAGTCCATCAAACTTGTTAAATTGGATTGCATGCAACTAAGTTAAAAAGCTTAATAGTGATAAACTTGTTTAATTGGAATTACGCTTATATAATAGAGTTTGATTTTGTTAGGCTTAATCGAAGAACCTTCGTTTGGATTTGTTTAATTAATGATTGCATGACAACTTAGTAGTAATTGACTTTCAGCTAGTAACTTGAGTTGATCTACTTGGTGTTTAATAGCTTATATGATTTGTCAGTCTATTTGTGTAACGACCCAACTCGTCGTATTCCGGCCCATAAAAATTTTTCCTTTAAATTACATTAATATTATTAACATTTAGATCCCATTTATATTTTTGAAACGATTCCCTTACAATAATAAGTTTAGACAACTTTAAAACGTTTAATACATAAGTGTAAATATCCAAACAGGCATACATGACCCGATTATTTTAATATCCAACAATACCGAGCATGGTGATTTGGGATACGCTACCTAATCCTAATCGAGTCCAAAAGCAAGATCTTCTAAAGCAACCTAGCCAAGATCTCTAATCCCCACGCTTACCCGAGCCACCATCACGCGAACCTATAAAAATATCAACAACGAGAGGGTAAGCTAACGCTTAGTGAGTGAGAATATACTACATACATATATATGCATAAAATGGACACGCCACACAATAATAATCAAATAGCACATACCGGAGTCCATGCATAAAGGCAAGCTAATCTAAGCATACCGTACAATCGCTATACAACAAGCTAACAATATCAACAAGTAAGTTCACCAACAACGATATGAACTACACCATCAAGCTACACCCTGGGGGTTAACTACAACACCACAATACGACAATATATACATAACAAAAGCGTAAACCTCCCAAGGTTAACCCCTTAACCCAATACCGAAATGAAGATTGGCCGAACTACACGAGCCTTAGTAAATCCGCATCCACAGGAGACTACTATCTTCAATGACACAACAACATCGAGGTTGGCCGAACTACACGAGCCGTAGTAAATCCGCATCCACACGAGATCACTACCTCAATAAGATGATCGAAACTACACGCGTCATTTTGAATCCGCATCCACACGTGATCCACTTCCCAAATCAAAACCCACAGCCCCGGGATTATAAAAATCCACATCATCGGGGTTATTCAAAACACATCTCAAAATCAACCCTTCGCCATTGGGGTTATATAATCTACATCACAAGCACATGTGATAACGTACACACAAAGTGTGCACCTCGCCAAAGGTGGTCAACCAAAATGCACAACCGTGCCAATTGGACTTATACACAAGTCCATCATATCCACCTACATGTGAAGTGAGCTCTATAACCGAGAACCACTTCACCCGACCCGCACCCATCCTACCCATACATATGCACGTAGGATATTAACACTCACCTCGTCGTCTTGATGAATGCAACCGAACAATTCCGCAACACGTCAATGGAACGTACCTATTCCATTATCACAATACAAACAACACAATTAGGGTGGACTTACAAACCAACCCAATTGACACTTAGTGCAATTTTGACCCAAATGCACTTCAAAGCACAAGCCGCGCCCAAAACTAACCAATAATCACTAACATAAGTGAAAATGGTCCTAATACGCCAATTAAACCCGAACACAAGTGTTAAACACTTATCATTCTCAAAATCAGCCATAAACCCTAATTTTGACTCATTTCAAAATTAGTCTTTCAAATACACCAAAATGGGTTCCAACACTTCCATAATCACTAAACCTAGTGATTAAACCCAATTTCAAGTCCTAATCATGGCCAAATTGGTTTCCAACCCAAAATCTGCCTTCATCACTTATAAACCCGAATCTTGGTGTTAACCTTCCATTAACAACTAATGGGGTTTCATTATGAACTCACAATCAAAAACCCCTAAAATATGAACATGAATCACAAGAACGAAATTCAGATAGAAGACTTACTACTAGTATCAAATCGTAGCTAAGAACGAGGAGAACAATGTTTGTTCTTGCTCCAAAGATCGAATCCCACTTCTTCCTTTCCAAATCACACTTTGAATCAATTGGGGTTTTGAAGTTTTGGAAAAAAATAGAAAAGAAAAAGGAAAAGAAATGAGATAAATGAAATGGGTGGATGGGATTTAAGATCCCAAATCTGGCACACACGCAAAATGACTGAAATGCCCTCGATACCTCTTAAAATTACAAAATCCAGAACCAGTTTGCCAGAAAGGCTGCGCTGCGACCATCTTTCTTCGCGTCACGACCTTAGTCGTGGTCTGGTGGTTTGTTGTCGTGCCTTCTGATCCTGGGTTGCTTGAATTGTCGCGCCGCGGCCAAGCTCTCCACGCCGCGACCAGCAACACGTTTTGATCAATTTTCGCGTCCTCGAACAATTGCACATGTATACGCTTCGTTCTCTTCATATATGCAACGTACATGCCCATTAAAACACGTATAACAACCCTTCGATCACTCTCGTACTCTATTTACGTACATGCAACATATATACATACTCGATACACATATATATATATTCTTTTCATATATATATATATATATATATATATTATATATATATATATATATATATATATATATATATATATATATATATATATATATATATATATATATATATATATATATATATATATATATATATATATATTCGTTATACGTCGTACGAATAAACGGGTCTTACAATTTGCATGTTGATCCTCATCACAAGATTAATGTGTATCATGTAATTGAATTGAACATGAAAAATTGAGATTTTAGTTATGCACATCACGTATCTAG
The DNA here is from genome assembly GCF_046630445.1 of Rutidosis leptorrhynchoides. Lineage (NCBI taxonomy): Eukaryota > Viridiplantae > Streptophyta > Magnoliopsida > Asterales > Asteraceae > Rutidosis > Rutidosis leptorrhynchoides. The sequence continues at coordinate 72,090,751 of NC_092340.1, forward strand.
CATATGCTTTAAGTCCTGCTTACTGAATGATATGCAACACTTGTCTTAACCTGCTTAGGGATAATGATTGATCTATGATTGTTATCTTGATTTGTGTTAATATAAGTTATGAAACTTGTCTAATATGATTCACGTATTAGTTAGTTGTTCATGTAACTGCTTTTATTTTTATCTGTTTATTTTGAAGCTTCAATTCCCTGTTTTATTTTATTACTTTGTTTATCTTTCCAAGCATCTCTTTCCTAAGAGATAAGAATCTATCCCATAAAAGATATAAAAATCTATCTTTAATTCTTTAATAAGAATTAAACTATTTAAATAAAACAACTCTTATCCGCATCTACGCTCTCTTGGGAAGATAACCTAAAATACTATATCTGATTGGGTTTTGTTGCTCGTTAGAGTGTTAAAGTGTATTAAATAAAAGGTTTTATTAATTTAAAAGTTGAAGAATAAGTTAAGCACTACTGCACACACTTTCAACACATCAACTTTTTGGCGCCGCTGCCGGGGAGCGCGGTAAATACGGAAATTGGATATACTTTGGTTATTGATATTTCTTGAAAACGGGTGATGACTGTCTTCCTTTAGGGGAGGGTTGCTGGGGTTCCAATTTAAAGGCTCCCGCTCGAACCTAGACGCTGACGGATCACTTAAGTATTGAAAGACAATAGGCCATGTATGTTAGATTATTCGTTGTTATGCGATAAAAGTTGTTATTTAATATTCATATTATTAATTATGTCAATTAATATTTATTATATTTATCAATTTAAAATTTATTAATATATTAAAATACTTCTTAAATATTTTCGCATAAAACATTTATTTTTATTATTTTAGATCACATGAATACTCGATCCAAGAAACCAGTCTTACAAAACATGTTATCAAATCCCGATATATTATTTAAACCTTCTAAGGATTCGAATATTGTTAAGAAATTAAATTTCAATGAAGGAACTATTTCTAATGGTGATTCACTCTCTAGTCCACCGTCTAGTCCTGATTCTAATTTGGGATCTCTTTTTGGTTCCGAAATTGAAATGACTACCGATTCAATGGAAGCGTTAATGAAAGCGGCTCAGGAAGGATTAGGTCACGCTATTACTAAGCCTGTTATAAAAGAAAATTTTGATATTAAAGGTCCTATATTTCATATGCTTAAGGATAACCAATTTATGGGTACTGAAAAGGAAGATGCTAATGCTCACATTCGGAATTTTAAAGATACTAGTGAAATGACCCGTGAAATCATGGGTTTGTTTAAACGAAACAGTTTAATGATATGTTTTAGGTATTAAGTGAACGTAAATGCTAAAGTCATTTAGTTTAATGACCCGTGGAACCACATAGTCCAACTAAGAAACTCGTCAGCTGAACATTTCATCAAACACCTAAAATGCATATTAACCAATCCACATCCAATCAAAAGATATAATGTTGGTTGTTATTTTATTTTAAAAGTGTAAATTAAATTATAAATTTAGAATTGGTTTCCTTCTGCCTAGCTTTTATACATTCTCGTACTCAATTTAAAATAATTAATTAAAATAATTTACAATTATTTAATTTTAATAAATAAATTAAGTATTAATAAGATTTAATAATAATAATTAATTAATAAGATTTAATTTAATTCAAAATTATTTAGATTAATGACATCACCCATCATGTTTAGATTTTTTTCTTTTGTTTATTGATTTTTTTAACAAAAGAATTAGCTTAATAATGACATCATCATTATAGGATTTTAATAGAAACTACAGATTTGTAATCTGTTTAACATTAATAATGTGAAAAGTAATGTCATCTATATTCGCCTCTTTATGTGGATACTAAAAGATGAAGCTAGGGAATGGTTAAACTCGTTACCTGAAGGAGATATTACTAGTTGGGATACTATAGTTGAAAAATTTCTCACTCGATTCTTTTCCGCATCAAAAACTGTTACCCTTCAAACTGAAATTGCTAATTTTTATCTGTTTATTTTGAATCTTCAATTCCTTATTTTATTTTATTACTTTGTTTATCTTTCCAAGCATCTCTTTCTTAAGAGATAAGAATCTATCCCATAAAAGACATAAAAATCTATCTTTAATTCTTTAATAAGAATTAAACTATTTAAATAAAACAACTCTTATCCGCATCTACGCTCTCTTGGGATGATAACCTAAAATACTACATCTGATCGGGTTTTGTTGCTCGTTAGAGTGTTAAAGTGTATTAAATAAAAGGTTTCATAAATTTAAAAGTTGAAGAATAAGTTAAGCACTACTGCACACACTTTCAGTACATCATATATATATATATATATATATATATGTATATATATATATATATATATATATATATATATATATATATATATATATATATATATATATATATACTCTCTCTGTCCCATAATAAGTGTTATATTTGAATTTTCAAGGTCTTACTTCTATAATTTTAACTTTCGATATTTTTATTTGTGTTATATAATATTTGATGAAACTTATATTAATGAAAACACTTTTTTGTAACATCCCAACCCATATGCATTCGAAATATGCAAAATAAAAAAAAATAAAAAATTTGTACAGCATAGTGGCGTGGCGCACCACTGACCTGCGCGGCGCGCCAAAACGGCCTGTCCAACTTTTCCCTTTTTGTGAAAAAGATCGTCCACTTCCCGACATATATAGACGAAACGCTTTTAACAACATATTTCAATATGTAAAACTAACACGATTCAAACATAAAATAAGTTTTACAAAGCGGGGCCTACATCGGCCCGAATTACGAGTTTAATACAAAACGAGAGTTTCGACCACAAAAAGTTTAAATACCAAACGACCCTACGAGCATGTTGTTTGGAGTTAAACTACCCAAGTCTCGGTCAAACTCCAAAAGCTAATATCTCCAAAAGCGTCCCCTAACACAACGGGATCTCTACTCTAAACAAACGCCCTTACCTTTGTCCATACCTGAGCCTATAAAAAGGTAAACAACGAGAGGGTAAGCAAAGCTTCGTGAATGCAATAATTTCACATACATATATATAACCCATCTATTTGCAATCACATTCAATAAATACCTCGTACGAACTCGTAACTCAACCGCATATTTGCTTTTATAACGTCATCGTACCCAAAACACTTAACAAGTCGTACGTTATCACAAAACCGCTTTAGCATATACTCAACACAATGTATATATATATATATATATATATATATATATATATATATATATATATATATATATATATATATATATATATATATATATATATATATATATATATATATAAACACAATATGCTAAATAATCGACAATCTCAATATGGTTAACCATAAACGCTATGGTGCTAACGGCTCGTGGTTCACACCATACGCAATTGAGTCATACTCTTTTATAGTGCTACCGGCTCGTGGTTCACACTCGATGCTACCGGCTCGTGGTTTACATCTTATTTTATAGTGCTACCGGCTCGTGGTTCACACTCGATGCTACCGGCTCGTGGTTCACATCTAGTTTATAGTGCTACCGGCTCGTGGTTCACACTCGATGCTACCGGCTCTTGGTTCACATCTTATCACACACATGTTATGGCACTACCGGCTTGATGGTTCATACCATAACACCCACAAATAAACACGTCATATACACATACGTATAATTACTCCACTCACCTCAAAATCTCTTGTGAAAGATAATCAAGCTCAGAAATCTTCAATGTAACGTACATATTACATTATACATAATATCAATCACAAACTCAAGTTGGTCAACCAGCTAAAACTCCATACTAGTGTTATCTTGACCCATGGTGCAATTTCGACCCATTTGCACCCTTAACCCTAATATTTGGGTTAACATCCCCAAAACCCTAATCATTAGCCAAGTTAGGTTTAAAACGCATTTCAATACAAGGTTTATGCATTACACACCAACATTAACGAACTTAGGTCCATTTTGACCCATTTGACCAAATTAAGGTCAACACACCCATTTCGGGTCATCCACTAACCCATTCAATGCCCATTTACTTATCTCTAGGTGTGCTAGTAATTGACTAACTAATTTAAGCTCATAAACATCAATTAATACCTTGAAAAACCCTAGTTAGTCATCTTTGAGTCTACATGACCAAAATTCACCCAAAACACCCAATTCACTAACAAATGGGTTTTAAGTTCATCACTTACCCCAAACCCTAACCCTTAATCAAATTAAACAAGGAAAACAAAGTTAGAACATACCACCACACTCAAAACGTAGCTAGGAAGTAGATGAACAACTTTAGAACTTGAGCTTAAGCAAGATTCCTTCTTCTTCTTCCCCAAAATGAGTTTTCCCTCACTAGAATATCACTTTCTCTCTAGAAATTAAATGGAGGTGATAAGGGTTGTTGAAGATGGAGTAATTGAAGCTCCAAGACTGAATCTAGGCCTTAAATTCGGGCCCTCATGTGTAATTACCAAAAAGCCCTCAAAATATCTAATTTAAAGGAAAGGAATCTGTCACAGACCAATGGCGCGGTGCGCTAAAGGCCTGCGCGGCGCGCAGATTGCCCAGGTCAGATTCTTCTTTATTTTAAAATGTACAACGAAACCCCCACTTCAAGCATCTTATTTACACTTATGTACACAACAAATATTTGGGTCTTACAACTCTCCCCCACTTGAATCGGAGCGCGTCCTCGCGATTCAAACCGCATGACAAGAGGGAAGATAAACCAACACGAAATCTTCGGGCTCCCAAGTAAACTCGGAACCTTTACTCCGACGCCATTGAACTTTAAAAGTTCTCACCTCTTTATTTCTCAACATTTTCACCTTCTCATCAAGGATAGCAATCGGCTCTTCAACATATTCTAACTTGTTGTTTAGCTCAATTTCGTCTAATGGCTTCCATTAAGAATCATCCGCAAGACACTTACGGAGATGGGAAACATGAAATATATTATGGATCCCCGCAAGCTCTCCGGGTAAATCCAAACGATATGCAACTTCACCAACACGAGCCAACACCTTAAATGGCCCAATAAACCAAGGAGCTAACTTTCCCCATTTTCGAAACCGAATAATGCCTTTCCATGGAGAAACCTTAAGCATCACCATGTCACCTTCTTGAAATTCGATCATTCGCCTACGTTTGTCGGCATACGAATTTTGTCTATCTTGAGCCTTTTTCAAATGATCCCGAATCATATCAATCTTGCTATTCGTCTCTAAAACCAAACCGGTACTCCCGATTTCTCTTTGACCAATTTTACCCCAACAAATCGGAGTTCGGCACCTCCGCCCATAAAGCATCTCGTAAGGTGGCATCCCGATACTAGTATGATAACTATTATTGTACGAGAATTCCACCAAAGGTAAGTGGTCGTCCCAACTACCACCAAAATCAATAATACACGCCCATAACATATCCTCCAAAGTTTGATTTATACGCTCAGTTTGACCGTCCGTTTGAGGATGATACGCCGTGCACAATTTCAATTGTGTACCCATATCTTCGTGAAACTTTTCCCAAAACCGAGATGTAAAACGGGTATCTCGATCCGAAATAATAGATATAGGAACACCGTGTCGAGAGATGACTTCCTTGATGAACAACTTAGCCAAAGTCTCCGACGATATCGCTTCCTGAATGGGAAGAAACAAAGCACTTTTCGTCAATCGGTCAACTATAACCCAAATCGAATCAAATTGGGTTCTCGCCGTTTTAGGTAACTTTGTGATGAAATCCATGGTAATGTGTTCCCATTTCCATTTCGGGATTTCTAACGGTTGTAACTTACCATACGGCTTTTGGTGCTCGGCCTTAACTTGCAAACACGTGACGCATTACTCAACATACTTCACAACATCACGTTTCATGCCCGGCCACCAATAGTCTTTCTTTAAATCAAGATACATTTTCGTTGCGCCAGGATGAATGGAATGCTTTGACTTATGTGCTTCATCAAGTAGCACTTGTCGATAATCACCCATCTTAGGCACCCACACTCTTCCTTGAAAAGACAACAAACCACGCGAGCCCATAGTAATGAACTCTGATTGCCCCACTATTCGTTCCGCATGCTTGTTGTGAACGTAAGCCTCTATTTGAATCACACCAAGTTTTTCAAGAAAATCGTTAGTAATAATCATACGTAACAATCCCAATCGAAACGCCGGATGATGACTCTTTCGACTTAACGCATCCGCGACCACATTCGCCTTGCCCGGATGATAAAGTATCTCACAATCATAGTCTTTTACCACATCCATCCACCTACGTTGACGATAATTCAAATCTCGTTGATTAAAGAGATGTTTCAAACTCTTATGATCCGAATAGATCGTACTCTTGACACCATACAAGTAATGGCGCCAAATTTTCAACGCATGCACAACCGCCGCCAACTCAAGATCATGAGTCGGATATCTCGTTTCGTGTTTCTTTAATTGTCGAGAGGCATAAGCGATGACTTTACCTCTTTGAATTAAAACACACCCGAGCCCATTTAGCGAAGCATCACAATAAACCGTCATGTCTTCCGCACCTTCCGGCAATACCAACACCAGAGCTTGACACAACTTTTATTTTAACAATTGAAAAGCAATTTCTTGCTCGTTCTCCCAAATAAATCTCGCGTTCTTCCTCGTCAATTTCGTCAACGAAGAAGCGATCTTAGAAAAGTCTTGGATAAACCGATGATAATAACCGGCCAATCCGAGAAAACTTCGGATTTCTGTAGGCGTAGTCGGTCGTTCCCAACTCTTCACCGTCTCTATCTACCCCGGATCTACTTAAATACCATTTTTGTTCACAATATGGCCAAGGAATTGAACCTCCCTTAGCCAAAATTCACATTTGGAGAACTTAGCATACAACTGCTCCTTCTGCAACATCTTTAACACACTTCGCAAATGATGTTCATGTTCCTTCATACTCTTCGAATAGACAAGTATGTCGTCAATGAACACAATTACTGACTTGTCCAACATAGGTTGCACACTCGGTTCATAAGATCCATGAATGCCGCCGGCGCATTCGTAAGACCAAAAGGCATAACTACGAATTCAAAATGCCCATAACGCGTTCGAAAAGCCATTTTCTCAATGTCTTCCTCACGGACCCGCATTTGGTGATAGCCGGACCGTAGGTCAATTTTAGAGAAATACATTGCACCTTGGAGTTGGTTAAACAAATCGTCAATCCGAGGTAATGGATAACGATTCTTGATCATCACTTTATTTAACTCCCAATAGTCGATGCACATCCGCATACTTCCATCCTTCTTTTTCACGAATAAAATCGGAGCGCCCCATGGCGAAGCACTCGGTCGAATAAAACCCTTCTCAAGCAACTCTTGGGTTTGATTTAACAACTCTTGCATTTCCGTCGGCGCTAAACGATAAGGAGTTTTAGCAATGGGGGTAGCCCCCGGAACCAACTCAATGCGAAATTCAACTTGTCTTTCCTCCGGAACACCCGGTAACTCATCCGGAAAAACGTCTTCAAATTCATTCACCACCGAAATTTCACGAATGGGTGGTGGCTCATCACGAGTGTCAACAACATGGGCAAGAAAAGCCATGCCACCACTAACAAGAAAACGACGTGCCCGTGCAAAGGTGCATATCGGCACAAGTCTTCTTCGCTTATCACCATGAATAATTAACTCTCCCCCACTTGGGGTCTTCACACGAATAAATTTTTTGTGGCATGCGATATCGGCCCTATTATGATCGAGCCAATCCATACCAACAACGATATCAAAATCACCCAAAGTCATGGGGATAAGATCTATCTTAAAGTTTTCGGCACCAAAAACAACATCACAATTTTTACACACATCAACCACTAGCACCGTTTTGTCGTCCGCTATTTCGACTTCAACCGGACGACTTAACTTAGCTAACGGTCTTTTAAGTTTAGGCACAAATTTTGGAGATACAAACGACAAATTTGCACCGCTATCAAATAGAATCCTTGTCGGATTTGATTTAACCATAAAAGTACCTGAGACAACTTCGTTGGATCGCTTGGCCTCATCATTGGTCATCAAGTAATTGTGACCCCTACCCGTACCGGCCGCTCTCTCCAACTTCTTCACATGATCATTATTCAAATCGGGACATTCCGACCTCTTGTGTCCCTCTTTACCACAATTATAACAAGTAAGCTTGGTCGACACCTTGGTACAATCACGGGCTATGTGCCCTCTTTGATTACAATTATAACACGTGGGTCCGAAACCCCCGGAAGCACCCTTCTTCACACTATTAATGCTTTCGGAGCCTTTCTTGTTCTTTTTATTTGAAAAGTTCGAATAATTCGAACCTTCAAACTTTCTCTTTGAAAAAGTGAAATCGCTTTTTCTTGGAGCCTCCGGCTCAAAACCCCTAGCCAATTCGTATAAATCTTCAAAAGACTTAGCCATTCCCCGGCTAATCTTACCCTTCAACTCATCACTTAAAGTACGGTAGAAATCTACCATCAACTTGTGATCATCACCAACATACTCCGGAAAAAAACGAGTCTTTGCCAAGAAGGTAGACTTGAGAGTAACCAAGTCCATTGAACCTTGTCGCAAATTGTGCAACTCATCCCGAATTTTATCAAGATCGGAAGAAGTTCGGTATTCTTGGAAAAATTCCTTCTTAAACTCCTCCCATGTCAAGCACATGCATTGCTCTTAACCATATAATTTGATTTTATCGTCCCACCACAACTTGCCCTCTTCGCGCAACATGCTAGACCCATACCTCATCTTCTTCTCGGGAGGACACTCCGCGGTACGGAACGCCCCCTCGATATCAGAAATCTAACAAGTGCTTTTCAATGGATCCCTCACCCCATTAAACATTGGAGGTTGAGTATCCTTGAAATTTTTGTAGTGGAAGTCCCGCCTTCCACCCCCACCATTACCTTCACCCCCTTCGCCTCGAGGATAAATGTTTCTAGCCTCTAAAGCCTCCTCTATTGCGGCTTTCATTCGTTCATTGATCATTTCGGTCACTTGTCCATCAACCAACTCTTGGAAGACCTTTCGGACATTGTCAAGAAAATCCTTCTTTAGCCTTTTAAAGATGGCCTCAACCTTGGCCGTGAGTTCAACGTCCTCACTCGTACTTCCGTCATTGGTGTCGTGTCCATTTCTCAACTTCATTCTATAAAACGAAGTAAATTAAGCAACAAAACGAAAGGACTTAACACATATGTATATACATATACGCCACACTACCCCATCTTGCTCAACAATCGTCGTACATCGCTTGTTTGACAGATTTGAACCCGTAACAATGGTAGCTAATCATTGTTACGCGATCACGTCGCATTAATTCGCTAGTACAATGTCTATCTCGCTTGATGATTGCTAAAACAACACAAAACAGTTAGTGCAAGGTTAATTCACATAAACACAAGCACTAGCAATTCCCGTTCCGACCCAAAGTCCTACAAGTCTCGCATAACACGCACACACAATAAAGTCTAAGTCTAGGCACCTATCTCAAGTCGCCTAAATCCCTTAGACCATGCTCTGATACCACTTGTAACATCCCAACCCATATGCATTCGAAATATGCAAAATAAAAAAAAATAAAAAAATTTGTACAGCATAGTGGCGCGGCGCGCCACTGACATGCGCGGCGTGCCAAAACGGCCTGTCCAACTTTTCCCTTTTTGTGAAAAAGATCGCCCACTTCCCGACATATTTAGACGAAACGCTTTTAACAACATATTCCAATATGTAAAACTAACACGATTCAAACATAAAATAAGTTTTACAAAGCGGGGCCCACATCGGCCCGAATTATGAGTTTAATACAAAACGAGAGTTTCGACCACAAAAAGTTTAAATACCAAATGACCCTACGAGCATGGTGTTTGGGGTTAAACTACCCAAGTCTCGGTCAAACTCCAAAAGCTAATATCTCCAAAAGCGTCCCCTAACACAACGGGATCTCTACTCCAAACAAACGCCCTTACCTTTGTCCATACATGAGCCTATAAAAAGGTAAACAGCGAGAGGGTAAGCAAAGCTTAGTGAATGCAATAATTACACATACATATATATAACCCATCTATTTGCAATCACATTCAATAAATACCTCGTACGAACTCGTAACTCAATTAGCATGTCATCGTACCCAAAACACTTAACAAGTCGTACGTTATCACAAAACCGGATTAGCATATAATCAACACAATGTATATATATATATATATATATATATATATATATATATATATATATATATATATAACAATATGCTAAATAATCGACAATCTCAATATGGTTAACCATAAATGCTATGGTGTTACCGGCTCGTGGTTCACACCATACGCAATTGAGTCATACTCTTTTATAGTGCTACCAGCTCGTGGTTCACACTCGATGCTACCGGCTCGTTGTTCACATCTTATTTTATAGTGCTACCGGCTCGTGGTTCACATCTAGTTTATAGTGCTACCGGCTCGTGGTTCACACTCGATGCTACCGGCTCGTGGTTCACATCTTATCGTACACATGTTATGGCACTACCAGCTCGATGGTTCATACCATAACACCCACAAATAAACACGTCATATACACATACGTATAATTACTCCACTCACCTCAAAATCTCTTGTGAAAGATAATCAAGATCGGAAACCTTCAATGTAACGTACCTATTACATTATACATAATATCAATCACAAACTCAAGTTGGTCAACAAACTAAAACTCCATACTAGTGTTATCTTGACCCATGGTGCAATTTCGACCCATTTGCACCCTTAACCCTAATATTTGGGTTAACATCCCCAAAATCTTAATAATTAGCCAAGTTAGGTTTAAAACACATTTCAACACAAGGTTTATGCATTACACACCAACATTAATGAACTTAGGTCCATTTTGACCCATTTGACCAAATTAAGGTCAACACACCCATTTCGGGTCATCCACTAACCCACACAACGCCCATTTACTTATCTCTAGGTGTGCTAGTAATTGACTAACTAATTTAAGCTCATAAACATCAATTAATACCTTGAAAAACCCTAGTTAGTCATCTTTGAGTCTACATGACCCAAATTCACCCAAAACACCCAATTCACTAACAAATGGGTTTTAAGTTCATCACTTACCCCAAACCCTAACCCTTAATCAAATTAAACAAGGAAAACAAAGTTAAAACATACCACCACACTCAAAACGTAGCTAGGAAGTAAATGAACAACTTTAGAACTTGAGCTTAAGCAAGATTCCTTCTTCTTCTTCCCCAAAATGAGTTTTCCCTCACTAGAATATCACTCTCTCTCTAGAAATTAAATAGAGGTGATAAGGGTTGTTGAAGATGGAGTAATTGAAGCTCCAAGACTGAATCTAGGCCTTAAATTCGGGCCCCCATGTGTAATTACCAAAAAGCTCTCAAAATATCTAATTTAAAGGAAAGGAATCTATCACAGACCAATGGCGCGGTGCGCCAAAGGCCTGCGTGGCGCACAGATTGCCCAGGTCAGATTCTTCTTTATTTTAAAATGTACAACGAAACCCCCACTTCAAGCATCTTATTTACACTTATGTACACAACAAATATTTGGGTCTTACAACTCTCCCCCACTTGAATCGGAGCACGTCCTCGCGATCCAAGCCGCATGACAAGAGGGAAGATAAACCAACACGAATTCTTCGGGCTCCCAAGTAAACTCGGAACCTTTACTCCGACGCCATTGAACTTTAAAAGTTCTCACCTCTTTATTTCTCAACATTTTCACCTTTTCATCAAGGATAGCAAACGGCTCTTCAACATATTCTAACTTGTTGTTTAGCTCAATTTTGTCTAATGGCATCCATGAAGAATCATCCGCAAGACACTTACGGAGATGGGAAACATGAAATGTATTATGGATCCCCGCAAGCTCTCCGGGTAAATCCAAACGATATGCAACTTCACCAACATGAGCCAACACCTTAAATGGCCCAATAAACCGAGGAGCTAACTTTCCCCGTTTTCGAAACCGAATAATGCCTTTCCATGGCGAAACCTTAAGCATCACCATGTCACCTTCTTGAAATTCGATCATTCGCCTACGTTTATCTACATACGACTTTTGTCTATCTTGAGCCTTTTTAAAATGATCCCGAATCATATCAATCTTGCTATTCGTCTCTAAAACCAAATCGGTACACCCGATTTCTCTTTGACCAATTTCTCCCCAACAAATCGGAGTTCGGCACCTCCGCCCATAAAGCATCTCATAAGGTGGCATCCCGATACTAGTATGATAACTATTATTGTACGAGAATTCCACCAAAGGTAAGTGCTCGTCCCAACTACCACCAAAATCAATAATACACGCCCGTAACATATCCTCCAAAGTTTGATTTGTACGCTCGATTTGACCGTCCGTTTGAGGATGATACGCCGTGCTCAATTTCAATTGTGTACCCATATCTTCGTGAAACTTTTCCCAAAACCAAGATGTAAAACGCGTATCTCGATCCGAAATAATAGATATAGGAACACCGTGTCGAGAGATGACTTCCTTGATGAACAACTTAGCCAAGGTCTCCGACGATATCGCTTCCCGAATGAGAAGAAACAAAGCACTTTTCGTCAATCGGTCAACTATAACCCAAATCGAATCAAATTGGGTTCTCACCATTTTAGGTAACTTTGTGATGAAATCCATGGTAATGTGTTCCCATTTCCATTTCGGGATTTCTAACGGTTGTAACTTACCATACGGCTTTTGGTGCTCGGCCTTAACTTGAAAACACGTGACGCATTGCTCAACATACTTCACAACATCACGTTTCATGCCCGGCCACCAATAGTCTTTCTTTAAATCAAGATACATTTTCGTCGCTCCCGGATGAATGGAATACTTTGACTTATGTGCTTCATCAAGTAGCACTTGTCGATAATCACCCATCTTAGGCACCCACACTCTTCCTTGAAAAGACAACAAACCACGCGAGCCCATAGTAATGAACTCCGATTGCCCCACTATTTGTTCCGCATGCTTGTTGTGAACGCCGGATGATGATACGTAATAATCCCAATCGTAACGCCGGATGATGACTCTTTCGACTTAACGCATCCGCGACCACATTCGCCTTGCCCGGATGATAAAGTATCTCACAATCATAGTCTTTTACCACATCCATCCACCTACGTTGACGATTATTCAAATCTCGTTGATTAAAGAGATGTTTCAAACTCTTATGATCCGAATAGATCGTACTCTTGACACCATACAAGTAATGGCGCCAAATTTTCAACGCATGCACAACCGCTGTCAACTCAAGATCATGAGTCGGATATCTCGTTTCGTGTTCCTTTAATTGTTGAGAGGCGTAAGTGATGACTTTACCTCTTTGCATTAGAACACACCCGAGCCCATTTAGCGAAGCGTCACAATAAACCGTCATGTCTTCCGCACCTTTCGGCAACACCAACACCGGAGCTTGACACAACTTTTCTTTTAACAATTGAAAAGCAATTTCTTGCTCGTTCTCCCAAATAAATCTCGCATTCTTCCTCATCAATTTTGTCAACGAAGAAGCGATCTTAGAAAAGTCTTGGATAAACCGATGATAATAACCGACCAATCCTAGAAAACTTTGGATTTTCGTAGGCGTAGTCGGTCGTTCCCAACTCTTCACCGTCTCTATCTTCCCCGGATCTACTTGAATACCATTTTTGTTCACAATGTGGCCAAGGAATTGAACCTCCCTTAGCCAAAATTCACATTTGGAGAACTTAGCATACAACTGCTCCTTCCGCAACGTCGTTAACACACTTCGCAAATGATGTTCATGTTCCTTCATACTCTTCGAATAGACAAGTATGTCGTCAATGAACACAATTACCGACTTGTCCAACATAGGTTGGCACACTCGGTTCATAAGATCCATGAATGCCGCCGGCGCATTCGTAAGACCAAAAGGCATAACTACGAATTTAAAATGCCCATAACGCGTTCGAAAAGCCATTTTCTCGATGTCTTCCTCGCGGACCCGCATTTGGTGATAGCCGGACTGTAGGTCGATTTTAGAGAAATACGTTGCACCTTGGAGTTGGTCAAACAAATCGTCAATCCGAGTTAATGGATAACGATTCTTGATCATCACTTTATTTAACTCCCGATAGTCGATGCACATCCGCATACTTCCATCCTTCTTTTTCACGAATAAAACCTGAGCGCCCCATGGCGAAGCACTCAGTCGAATAAAACCCTTCTCAAGCAACTCTTGGGTTTGATAAAACAACTCTTGCATTTCCGTCAGCGCTAAACGATAAGGAGTTTTAGCAATGGGGGTAGCCCCCGGAACCAACTCAATGCGAAATTCAACTTGTCTTTCCGCCGGAACACCCGGTAACTCATCCGAAAAAACGTCTTCAAATTCATTCACCGCCGGAATTTCACGAATGGGTGGTGGCTCATCACAAGTATCAACAACATGGGCAAGAAAATCCATGCCACCACTAATAAGAAAACGACGTGCCCGTGCAAAGGTGCATATCGGCACAAGTCTTCTTCGCTTATCACCATGAATAATTAACTCTCCCCCACTTGGGGTCTTCACACGAATAAATTTTTTGTGGCATGCGATATCGGCCCTATTATGATCGAGCCAATCCATACCAACAACGATATCAAAATCACCCAAAGTCATGGGGATAAGATCTATCTTAAAGTTTTCGGCACCAAAAACGACATCACAATTTTTACACACATCAACCACTAGCACCGTTTTGCCGTCCGCTATTTCGACTTCAACCGGACGACTTAACTTAGGTAACGGTCTATTAAGTTTAGGCACAAATTTTGGAGATACAAACGACAAATTTGCACCGCTATCAAATAGAATCCTTGCCGAATTTGAGTTAACCATAAAAGTACCTGAGACAACTTCGTTGGATCGCTTGGCCTCATCATTGGTCATCAAGTAATTGCGACCCCTAGCTGTACCCGCCGCTCTCTCCAACTTCTTCACATGATCATTATTCAAATTGGGACATTCCGACCTCTTGTGTCCCTCTTTACCACAATTATAACAAGTAAGCTTGGTCGACGCCTTGGTACAATCACGGGCTATGTGCCCTCTTTGATTACAATTATAACATGTGGGTCCAAAACCCCCGGAAGCACCCGTCTTCACACTATTAACACTTTCGGAGCCTTTCTTGTTCTTTTTATTTGAAAAGTTCGAATAACTCGAACCTTCAAACTTTCTCTTTGAAAAAGTGAAATCGCTTTTTCTTGGAGCCTCCGGCTCAAAACCCCTAGCCAATTCGTATAAATCTTCAAAAGACTTAGCCATTCCCCGGCTAATCTTACCCTTCAACTCATTACTTAAAGTACGATAGAAATCCAGCATCAACTTATGATCATCACCAACATACTCCGGACAAAAACGAGTCTTTGCCAAGAAGGTAGACTTGAGAGTAACCAAGTCCATTGAACCTTGTCGCAAATTGTGCAACTCGTCCCGAATTTTATCAAGATCGGAAGAAGTTCGGTATTCTTGGAAAAATTCCTTCTTAAACTCCTCCCATGTCAAGCACATGTATTGCTCTTCACCATATAATTTGATTTTATCGTCCCACCACAACTTGCCCTCTTCGCGCAACATGCTAGAACCATACTTCGTCTTCTTCTCGGGAGGACACTCCGTGGTACGAAACGCCCCTCGATATCAAAAATCCAACAAGTGCTTTTCAATGGATCCCTCACCCCATTAAACATTGGAGGTTGAGTATCCTTGAAATTTTTGTAGTTGAAGTCCCGCCTTCCACTGTAGTGACCCGGACTTTTCCATGTTTATATATATTAATTGAGATTGATATTTACATGATTAAATATTTCCAACATGTTAAGCAATCAAACTTGTTAAGACTTGATTAATTGAAATATGTTTCATATAGACAATTGACCACCCAAGTTGACCGGTGATTCACGAACGTTAAAACTTGTAAAAACTATATGATGAAATATATATGGATATATATATATATATATATATATATATATATATATATATATATATATATATATATATATATATATATATATATATATATATATATAGTTAACATGATACTATGATAAGTAAACATATCATTAAGTATATTAACAATGAACTACATATGTAAAAACAAGACTACTAACTTAATGATTTTTAAACGAGACATATATGTAACGATTATCGTTGTAAAGACATTTAATGTATATATATCATATTAAGAGATATTCATACATGATAATATCATGATAATATAATAATTTAAAATCTCATTTGATATTATAAACATTGGATTAATAACATTTAACAAGATCGTTAACCAAAAGGTTTCAAAACAACACTTACATGTAACGACTAACGATGACTTAACGACTCAATTAAAATGTATATACATGTAGTGTTTTAATATGTATTTATACACTTTTGAAAGACTTCAATACACTTATCAAAATACTTCTACTTAACAAAAATGCTTACAATTACATCCTCGTTCAGTTTCATCAACAATTCTACTCGTATGCACCCGTATTCGTACTCGTACAATACACAGCTTTTAGATGTATGTACTATTGGTATATACACTCCAATGATCAGCTCTTAGCAGCCCATGTGAGTCACCTAACACATGTGGGAACCATCATTTGGCAACTAGCATGAAATATCTCATAAAATTACAAAAATATGAGTAATCATTCATGACTTATTTACATGAAAACAAAATTACATATCCTTTATATCTAATCCATACACCAACGACCAAAAACACCTACAAACACTTTCATTCCTCAATTTTCTTCATCTAATTGATCTCTCTCAAGTTCTATCTTCAAGATCTAAGTGTTCTTCATAAATTCTACAAGTTCTAGTTACATAAAATCAAGAATACTTTCAAGTTTGCTAGCTCACTTCCAATCTTGTAAGGTGATCATCCAACCTCAAGAAATCTTTGTTTCTTACAGTAGGTTATCATTCTAATACAAGGTAATAATCATATTCAAACTTTGGTTCAATTTCTATAACTATAACAATCTTATTTCAAGTGATGATCTTACTTGAACTTGTTTTCGTGTCATGATTCTGCTTCAAGAACTTCGAGCCATCCAAGGATCCGTTGAAGCTAGATCCATTTTTCTCTTTTCCAGTAGGTTTATCCAAGGAACTTAAGGTAGTAATGATGTTCATAACATCATTCGATTCATACATATAAAGCTATCTTATTCGAAGGTTTAAACTTGTAATCACTAGAACATAGTTTAGTTAATTCTAAACTTGTTCGCAAACAAAAGTTAATCCTTCTAACTTGACTTTTAAAATCAACTAAACACATGTTCTATATCTATATGATATACTAACTTAATGATTTAAAACCTGGAAACACGAAAAACACCGTAAAACCGGATTTACGCCGTCGTAGTAACACCGCGGGCTGTTTTGGGTTAGTTAATTAAAAACTATGATAAACTTTGATTTAAAAGTTGTTATTCTGAGAAAATGATTTTTATTATGAACATGAAACTATATCCAAAAATTATGGTTAAACTCAAAGTGGAAGTATGTTTTCTAAAATGGTCATCTAGACGTCGTTCTTTCGACTGAAATGACTACCTTTACAAAAACGACTTGTAACTTATTTTTCCGACTATAAACCTATACTTTTTCTGTTTAGATTCATAAAATTGAGTTCAATATGAAACCATAGCAATTTGATTCACTCAAAACGGATTTAAAATGAAGAAGTTATGGGTAAAACAAGATTGGATAATTTTTCTCATTTTAGCTACGTGAAAATTGGTAACAAATCTATTCCAACCATAACTTAATCAACTTGTATTGTATATTATGTAATCTTGAGATACCATAGACACGTATACAATGTTTCGACCTATCATGTCGACACATCTATATATATTTCGGAACAACCATAGACACTCTATATGTGAATGTTGGAGTTAGCTATACAGGGTTGAGGTTGATTCCAAAATATATATAGTTTAAGTTGTGATCAATACTGAGATACGTATACACTGGGTCGTGGATTGATTCAAGATAATATTTATCGATTTATTTCTGTACATCTAACTGTGGACAACTAGTTGTAGGTTACTAACGAGGACAGCTGACTTAATAAACTTAAAACATCAAAATATATTAAAAGTGTTGTAAATATATTTTGAACATACTTTGATATATATGTATATATTGTTATAGGTTCGTGAATCAACCAGTGGCCAAGTCTTACTTCCCGACGAAGTAAAAATCTGTGAAAGTGAGTTATAGTCCCACTTTTAAAATCTAATATTTTTGGGATGAGAATACATGCAGGTTTTATAAATGATTTACAAAATAGACACAAGTACGTGAAACTACATTCTATGGTTGAATTATCGAAATCGAATATGCCCCTTTTTATTAAGTCTGGTAATCTAAGAATTAGGGAACAGACACCCTAATTGACGCGAATCCTAAAGATAGATCTATTGGGCCTAACAAACCCCATCCAAAGTACCGGATGCTTTAGTACTTCGAAATTTATATCATATCCGAAGGGTGTCCCGGAATGATGGGGATATTCTTATATATGCATCTTGTTAATGTCGGTTACCAGGTGTTCACCATATGAATGACTTTTATCTCTATGTATGGGATGTGTATTGAAATATGAAATCTTGTGGTCTATTATTATGATTTGATATATATAGGTTAAACCTATAACTCACCAACATTTTTGTTGACATTTTAAGCATGTTTATTCTTAGGTGATTATTAAGAGCTTCCGCTATCGCATACTTAAATAAGGACGAGATTTGGAGTCCATGCTTGTATGATATTGTGTAAAAACTGCATTCAAGAAACTTATTTTGTTGTAACATATTTGTATTGTAAACCATTATGTAATGGTCGTGTGTAAACAGGATATTTTAGATTATCATTATTTGATAATCTACGTAAAGCTTTTTAAACCTTTATTGATGAAATAAAGGTTATGGTTTGTTTTAAAATGAATGCAGTCTTTGAAAAACGTCTCATATAGAGGTCAAAACCTCGCAACGAAATCAATTAATATGGAACGTTTTTAATCAATAAGAACGGGACATTTCAGTTGGTATCCGAGCGTTGGTCTTAGAGAACCAGAATTTTGCATTAGTGTGTCTTATCGAGTTTGTTAGGATGCATTAGTGAGTCTGGACTTCGACCGTGTTTACTTGAAAAATGATTGCTTAACAAATTTTGTTGGAAACTATATATTTTTAACATGTGAATATTATGTGATATATTAATCTCTTAACGCGTTTGATATTATGTGATAGATGTCTACCTCTAGAACAAGTCCCATTGACTCACCTAATAATAATGAAGAGTCAAATGTAAATTGGAATGATTCGTGGACTGATTCACAAGTTCCCGAAGAGGAACTGGAAGAAGAGTCAGAACCGGAAGAAGAATCGGAACCGGATGAAGAAATAGAACCGGTGGGGGAAATAATAAAACGGTTAAGTAAAAGAAAATCCTCAACCAACCTACCAAGGTTAATTATGGTCAATGGTGTTTCCGCCAAGGAAGCAAAATATTGGGAGGATTACCAATTCTCCGATGAATCGGATTTCGACGAGAATTTCGATGATGTTATAGAAATTACCCCAACTGAATTTAAAAAGGCAAAAGAAAATAATAAGGGAAAGGGCATAAAAATAGAGAAATCTAATTCCAACCCCGATGAACTTTATATGTTTCGTCAACCCCCGAAGTCCTTAAGTTGTAACAATGACCCGGGAACCTCTAAACCACCAGGTTTTTCTAAACCAATGTGGAAAATGACGGCTCGTATTAGGGGAACATCATATATCCCTAGAAACTTGGCAAAACGAACCAAAACCGAAGAAGAAGAAACAAGCGAGTCGGAATAAGATAGTTGTATTCGTGTGGTGTAATATATGTAATATAGTGTGCTTATGCTTTATGATATATGTAAAAATTGCTTGTATTAATAAGTATTTTTTTTATGAATCTAACTCTTGTCTATTTTACAGTATAAAAACACAAAATGGATAGACAACCCAATATTTTAAGAGACCTACCCGGAGACATGATTGATGAAATCTTGTCTAGAGTCGGTCAGAATTCTTCGGCACAACTATTTAAGGCGAGATCAGTTTGTAAGACATTCGAAGAACGTTCTAAGAATGCCTTGGTTTATAAAAGGATTTCGTTCGAAAGATGGGGGATATCACATTGGGAAATCCATAAGTTACGATGTGTTTACTTTGACGCATATATTGCGGGGAACCCAAATGCTATTTTACGCAATGGGTTAAGAAATTATTTTGACTCAATATATCCGAATATTGGACTTCGTGATTTAGAAAAAGCGGCTAACATGCAACATAAAGAAGCATGTTATGCTTACGGATTAGTAATGTTCGCTTCTCACCAAAGTGAGAACAAGAACATCGGGCTACAACTATTAAATAAAACGTTCCCACAAGTGACAGAGTCGGTAATTGGGGTAAGAAATGAGGTTTTTAGATTGTTACGGGACTGTTGGACATTACGTAACCCTCGTCCCTTTGACGACGTTACAACACGCTGTCTTATCAACGGCCATAACGGTTATTTTCCACAAGACCAAGGATGGGAAGTAATCCTAGTAAAACCAGAATGCATGACTTGTTTCTGGACGTATGAATTACGTGTCTTTATTGCCTTTACTGAACGACTTGTGTACTAGCTAGAATTATCTTCACAACCATCTTGTATCAAATTTATTGTGTGCTATATTTCATGCTATATGTAAAATAAGCGGTATTGTAAGTTTGTAAAATATTGTGTAAAAGTTTGAACGCGAAATATTATTATAATCAGTTTTTCATATAGAATTGTAGTAGTTGAATTGTATATTAGCTACTAAGTATGAACTTAACGGGTAGGTACTACCCGAATTTAAACTTATAAAACGCTAATATGAAGAAAAAGCTTTTATAAATGAGTTCATATTATGCTACGAAATACTATTAACTACTCTTAATATTCTGTATGATTAACTTGTTCCATTTGATTATTTTGAAGGAAATTGCACCGACTACTCGACACACCGTGAATATGAATGAAGAGGAATTCCGTACTTTTCTAGCTTCAAACATAGCCGCAGTACAGGCTGCGCTACATACCAACAATAACCTTAGATCTAGCAGTACAGGAAATCGTGTAGGATGCACCTACAAAGAATTCACTGCCTGCAAACCTTTGGAATTTGATGGAACCGAAGGACCAATCGGATTGAAACGGTGGACCGAGAAGGTCGAATCGGTGTTTGCCATAAGTAAGTGTACTGAATAGGACAAAGTGAAGTACGCTACGCATACCTTCACAGGTTCTGCGTTAACATGGTGGAATACCTATCTAGAGCAAGTGGGACAAGACGATGCGTACGCACTACCGTGGTCAGCATTCAAGCACTTGATGAACGAGAAGTACCGTCCCAGAACCGAGGTTAATAAGCTCAAGACATACCTTAGAGGGTTACGAACCCAAGGATTTGATATTACCACGTACGAAAGACGATTCACAGAATTGTGCCTATTGTGTCCGGGAGCATTCGAAGATGAGGAAGAGAAGATCGACGCGTTTGTGAAAGGATTACCGGAAAGAATCTAAGAAGATATAAGTTCACACGAGCCCGCCTCCATACAACAGGCATGTAGAATGGCTCACAAACTAGTGAACCAGATTGAAGAAAGAATTAAAGAACAGACTGCTGAAGGGGCCAATGTGAAGCAAGTCAAAAGAAAGTGGGAGGAAAACGGTGATAAGAATCACCAATACAACAACAACAGCAATTACAATAATAATCGCAACAATTATCCCAACAATCGCAACATCAATCGCAACTACAACAAACGGCCCAACAACAACAACAACAACAACTACAACAATCATCCCAACAATAATAATAACCGCAACAACAACAACAACAACAACAACAACAACAACAACAATCAGAAGCAGCTATGCCAAAGGTGTGAAAAGTATCACTCGGGGTTCTGCACCAAATTTTGCAACAAGTGTAAAAGAAATGGTCATAGCGCGGCGAAGTATGAGGTCTACGGACCAGGGGTTAATAGAACGAAAGGAACAAATGGTGTCGGAACGAGTAATGGCGGAGCAAGTAGTGTCGGAGCAAGTTATGCCAATGTAGTTTATTATAAATGTGGAAAATCGGGCCACATTATTAGAAATTGCCCGAACCAGGAGAACACGAATGGACAAGGCCGCGGAAGAGTTTTCAATATTAATGCGGCAGAGGCACAGGAAGACCCGGAGCTTGTTACGGGTACGTTTCTTATTGACAATAAATCTACTTACGTTTTATTTGATTCGGGTGCGGATAGAAGCTATATGAGTAGAGATTTTTGTGCTAAATTAAGTTGTCCATTGACACCTTTGGATAGTAAATTTTTACTCGAATTAGCAAATGGTAAATTAATTTCAGCAGATAATATATGTCGGAATCGAGAAATTAAACTGGTTAGCAAAACATTTAAGATTGATTTGATACCAGTAGAGTTAGGGAGTTTTGATGTGATAATCGGTATGGACTGGTTGAAAGAAGTGAAAGCAGAGATTGTTTGTTACAAAAATGCAATTCGCATTATACGAGAAAAAGGAAAACCCTTAATGGTGTACGGTGAAAAGGGCAACACGAAGCTACATCTTATTAGTAATTTGAAGGCACAAAAACTAATAAGAAAAGGTTGCTATGCTATTCTAGCACACATCGAGAAAGTACAAACTAAAGAAAAGATCATCAATGATGTTCCCATTGCAAAAGAATTTCCCGATGTATTTCCGAAAGAATTACCGGGATTACCCCCACATCGATCCGTTGAATTTCAAATAGATCTTGTACCAGGAGCTGCACCAATAGCTCGTGCTCCTTACAGACTCGCACCCAGCGAGATGAAAGAACTGCAAAGCCAATTACAAGAACTTTTAGAGCGTGGTTTCATTCGACCAAGCACATCACCGTGGGGAGCTCCTGTTTTGTTTGTCAAGAAGAAAGATGGTACATTCAGGTTGTGTATCGACTACCGAGACTTGAACAAACTTACCATCAAGAACCGCTACCCACTACCGAGAATCGACGACTTATTTGATCAACTACAAGGCTCATCTGTTTATTCAAAGATTGACTTACGTTCCGGGTATCATCAAATGCGGGTGAAAGAAGATGATATTCCAAAGACTGCTTTCAGAACACGTTACGGTCATTACGAGTTTATGGTCATGCCATTTGGTTTAACTAATGCACCAGCTGTGTTCATGGACCTTATGAACCGAGTGTGTGGACCATACCTTGACAAGTTTGTCATTGTTTTCATTGATGACATACTTATTTACTCAAAGAATGACCAAGAACACGGTGAACATTTGAGAAAGGTGTTAGAAGTATTGAGGAAGGAAGAATTGTACGCCAAGTTTTCAAAGTGTGCATTTTGGTTGGAAGAAGTTCAATTCCTCGGTCACATAGTGAACAAAGAAGGTATTAAGGTGGATCTGGCAAAGATAGAAACTGTTGAAAAGTGGGAAACCCCGAAAACTCCGAAACACATACGCCAGCTTTTAGGACTAGCTGGTTACTACAGAAGGTTCATCCAAGACTTTTCCAGAATAGCAAAACCCTTGACTGCATTAACGCATAAAGGGAAGAAATTTGAATGGAATGATGAACAAGAGAAAGCGTTTCAGTTATTGAAGAAAAAGCTAACTACGGCACCTATATTGTCATTGCCTGAAGGGAATGATGATTTTGTGATTTATTGTGAAGCATCAAAGCAAGGTCTCGGTTGTGTCTTAATGCAATGAACGAAGGTGATTGCTTATGCGTCTAGACAATTGAAGATTCACGAACAAAATTATACGACGCATGATTTGGAATTAGGAGCGGTTGTTTTTGCATTAAAGACTTGGAGGCACTACTTATATGGGGTCAAAAGTATTATATATACCGACCACAAAAGTCTTCAACACATATTTAATCAGAAACAACTGAATATGAGGCAGCGTAGGTGGATTGAATTATTGAATGATTACGACTTTGAGATTCGTTACCACCCGGGGAAGGCAAATGTGGTAGCCGATGCCTTGAGCAGGAAGGATAGAGAACCCATTCGAGTAAAATCTATGAATATAATGATTGATAATAACCTTACTACTCAAATAAAGGAGGCGCAACAAGGAGTTTTAAAAGAGGGAAATTTAAAGGATGAAATACCCAAAGGATCGGAGAAGCATCTTAATATTCGGGAAGACGGAACCCGGTATAGGGCTGAAAGGATTTGGGTACCAAAATTTGGAGATATGAGAGAAATGGTACTTAGAGAAGCTCATAAAACCAGATACTCAATACATCCTGGAACGGAGAAGATGTACAAGGATCTCAAGAAATATTTTTGGTGGCCGGGTATGAAAGCCGATGTTGCTAAATACGTAGGAGAATGTTTGACGTGTTCTAAGGTCAAAGCTGAGCATCAGAAACCATCAGGTCTACTTCAACAACCCAAAATCCCGGAATGGAAATGGGAAAACATTACCATGGATTTCATCACTAAATTGCCAAGGACTGCAAGTGGTTTTGATACTATTTGGGTAATAGTTGATCGTCTCACCAAATCAGCACACTTCCTGCCAATAAGAGAAGATGACAAGATGGAGAAGTTAGCATGACTGTATTTGAAGGAAGTCGTCTCCAGACATGGAATACCAATCTCTATTATCTCTGATAGGGATGGCAGATTTATTTCAAGATTCTTGCAGACATTACAGCAAGCATTAGGAACTCGTCTAGACATGAGTACTGCCTATCATCCACAAACTGATGGGCAGAGAGAAAGGACGATACAAACGCTTGAAGACATGCTACGAGCATGTGTTATTGATTTCGGAAACAGTTGGGATCGACATCTACCGTTAGCAGAATTTTCCTACAACAACAGCTACCATTCAAGCATTGAGATGGCGCCGTTTGAAGCACTTTATGGTAGAAAGTGCAGGTCTCCGATTTGTTGGAGTGAAGTGGGGGATAGACAGATTACGGGTCCAGAGATTATACAAGAAACTACCGAGAAGATCATCCAAATTCAACAACGGTTGAAAACCGCCCAAAGTCGACAAAAGAGCTACGCTGACATTAAAAGAAAAGATATAGAATTTGAAATTGGAGAGATGGTCATGCTTAATGTTGCACCTTGGAAAGGCGTTGTTCGATTTGGTAAACGAGGGAAATTAAATCCAAGGTATATTGGACCATTCAAGATTATTGATCGTCTCGGACCAGTAGCTTACCGACTTGAGTTACCTCAACAACTCGCGGCTGTACATAACACTTTCCACGTCTCGAATTTGAAGAAATTTTTTGCTAAAGAAGATCTCACTATTCCGTTAGATGAAATCCAAATCAACGAAAAACTTCAATTCATCGAAGAACCCGTCGAAATAATGGATCGTGAGGTTAAAAGACTTAAGCAAAACAAGATACCAATTGTTAAGGTTCGATGGAATGCTCGTAGAGGACCCGAGTTCACCTAGGAGCATGAAGATCAGATGAAGAAGAAATACCCGCATCTATTTCCAGAAGATTCGTCAACACCTTCAACAGCTTAAAATTTCGGGACGAAATTTATTTAACGGGTAGGTACTGTAGTGACCCGAACTTTTCCATGTTTATATATATTAATTGAGATTGATATTTACATGATTAAATGTTTCCAACATGTTAAGCAATCAAACTTGTTAAGACTTGATTAATTGAAATATGTTTCATATAGACAATTGACCACCCAAGTTGACCGGTGATTCACGAACGTTAAAACTTGTAAAAACTATATGATGACATATATATGGATATATATATATATAGTTAACATGATACTATGATAAGTAAACATATCATTAAGTATATTAACAATGAACTACATATGTAAAAACAAGACTACTAACTTAATGATTTTTAAACGAGACATATATGTAACGATTATCGTTGTAAAGACATTTAATGTATATATATCATATTAAGAGATATTCATACATGATAATATCATTATAATATAATAATTTAAAATCTCATTTGATATTATAAACATTGGGTTAACAACATTTAACAAGATCGTTAACCTAAAGGTTTCAAAACAACACTTACATGTAACGACTAACGATGACTTAACGACTCAGTTAAAATGTATATACATGTAGTGTTTTAATATGTATTTATACACTTTTGAAAGACTTCAATACATGAAAACAAAATTACTTCAATACATGACTTATTTACATGAAAACAAAATTACATATCCTTTATATCTAATCCATACACCAACGACCAAAAACACCTACAAACACTTTCATTCTTCAATTTTCTTCATCTAATTGATCTCTCTCAAGTTCCATCTTCAATTTCTAAGTGTTCTTCATAAATTCTACAAGTTCTAGTTACATAAAATCAAGAATACTTTCAAGTTTGCTAGCTCACTTCCAATCTTGTAAGGTGATCATCCAACCTCAAGAAATCTTTGTTTTTTACAGTAGTTTATCATTCTAATACAAGGTAATAATCATATTCAAACTTTGGTTCAATTTCTATAACTATAACAATCTTATTTCAAGTGATGATCTTACTTGAACTTGTTTTCGTGTCATGATTCTGCTTCAAGAACTTCGAGCCATCCAAGGATCCGTTGAAGCTAGATCCATTTTTCTCTTTTCCAGTAGGTTTATCCAAGGAACTTAAGGTAGTAATGATGTTCATAACATCATTCGATTCATACATATAAAGCTATCTTATTCGAAGGTTTAAACTTGTAATCACTAGAACATAGTTTAGTTAATTCTAAACTTGTTCGCAAACAAAAGTTAATCCTTCTAACTTGACTTTTAAAATCAACTAAACACATGTTCTATATCTATATGATATGCTAACTTGTCACGACCCGGAAAATTTCGACTAATTTTAAACCAAACTCTCGATACGATATTAGATTTTCGACACGATAAGCTAAGTCTGATAGGTTGAGTCTCAAAAATTTTGAATTGTTTTCATATATACAATTACCCTTCGACTGTTCTCGACGATTCACGAACAATTACTTATAAATAGATATGTGTGTATGTATATATATAGATAATAATTGGAAATATAATTTTAATTATTAAATGTTGTTATTATTAAAAATTTATTATATAAAATAAAATGAAGGTATGACATTATGATAATTAATATTTAAAACATATCTATATATAAATAAAATAAAATAAAAATACATATTTTGTGATTTCGAAGTTATGCAGTAAACGACGATAATGCTGAATTGTTATTCGTTTGATAGTAAACAAGTTAAAAAGGAAACTTATGTGATTTTAAAATAAACGGTTAGCCAAAATTAAGTTTTATAAATTTTAGGCTTATTAATAATATATTTAGAAGTTGTTGTCAAATTTTAATTTATTTTACTTGGGGGTTGGAAGTGATTAAATAATGTAATTTTTATGTAATAGTTAGTGACCAAACTTTATACCATAATGACTGAAATAATTAAAGAAACTTAATATTAAAATTTGAGATTTTTCTAAGGACTTTTATCCGTCACTGATTAACAACGGACCCTGATATATACCCAAGTGTCGGCAGTTGATGTCAACACCTTTTTAGCTGTAATCACGTTTTCTTATTATAGTGATTTAAAAGAGGTACATAAATAATATTATATATTTCATATGCAAGAATATAGTGACATAATACTAAATTTTCCTTTGACAAAATTTCACAAACCATACATCAACCATGATGTTTCTACGGCAACCATCTCAACCATCAAACCACTGCCGCCACTACCTTAACACCTTACATCACCACTCGACCTTCATCAAATCACGACCAACATACATCACCACTTCTTTATTGATCACCACCACCACATCATGAACTCACCATTTTCACAAGCCAAAACTCATCACCCTACAATTATGTCACACTAAACTTATCACCATTAAATGTGTACTGTTTCGATTCAACACTTA
The DNA here is from genome assembly GCF_046630445.1 of Rutidosis leptorrhynchoides. NCBI lineage: Eukaryota > Viridiplantae > Streptophyta > Magnoliopsida > Asterales > Asteraceae > Rutidosis > Rutidosis leptorrhynchoides. Next base: position 72,118,823 of record NC_092340.1, read on the forward strand.
TGATCAATACCATCAAACCCATAACACACCATCTATATACCCTAAAAACCGTCCCAAAACCGAACCCATTTGAACCACTGTTGCTATGTTGGTGTATATATATATATATATATATATATATATATATATATATATATATATATATATATATATATATATATATATATTTGTGTTTGGATTCGAACCACAACCACACCATTTTTACCACCACCACCGAACACCCATCACCAAATTTATTGTTGTTTAGTTGCTGATGTATTGCAGTAGGAAAACCGCCACCTTCTTCACCAAACAATTAATGCTATGTCTGTTTTAGTTTCAATCAAATAACAATCAATGAAAATTGCTGCATGAACTTTCGTTTTCTGTTATAACCAAAACCACAAACGTTCAATACAAGTACCTTGGAACCCTAGTAAACCCGTCACCACAACTACATCAGCCATGACTGCCGCTGTAACTGCATTTTTTTTCTTTCTATCGTTGTTTATGATTCAGCGGAAAAAAAAAGAACACGGAGGGAGTATAATATGAAGATGATGAGTTGTAAAGTTGAAAACTCTTTGTTCATTGTTTCTGTGTACCAACGAACCCCACCTTCTACTAAACCCTCATTCCATTTAATTAAAAAAAAAACGTGATATTCGTTTGATCAGTGGATCGTATTTTCCTTTGGATTTTCGATTGGGTTATAAATTCAATCGATCTGGGCTGTGGAGAAATCTATATTGTATGTTGGGCCGAACCTTAATTGGGTTAGTAGCAGGCTAGTAGCAGGAAACGGTTATTTAATCGGGTTATATATATTCGGGGTGCCATTACTTTCAGAAAAACGGGAGTGGAGTAATGGTTAAGGTTGTTGTTGGTTATCGAGAGGTTGTGGGTTCGAGACTTGGTAGCGGCTATTTTTTTTTTAGAAAACTTTTGCATTCTCTTTAAAGGTAGTAATATATTCATTATTATTATTATTATTATTATCATTAGTATTATGAATATCATTATTAGGGATATTATTATCATTATTAGAATTAGAAGTAAAACTTATTATATTAGTTATTATTATTATCAGTATTATTTTTATTATAATTGTTACTAAAAGTATCATTATTTTTAAATTTATCATTTTTATTAAAATTAATATTCTTATTGAAATTTACATTTTTATTAAAAATTATCATTTTTATTATTAAAGTTATCATTATTATTATTATTATTAAAATTATCATGATTTTTATCATAACTAGTATTATTTTTACCATTAATATTATTAGTATTATTAATATATCAAATAAAGATTGTCTATATAAAATATTTATGACATTATACATAACTACATATTATATTAAATAATATTTTTCTGAGTAATTACTATATTAAAATTTAATATGATAAGTATTAGTTATATAAAATATATAGATTAAATATAAATTTATCTATGTAATGTATAAAATAACAAGTATGTTAATAATAACAATATATATAAACTTGTTCGATTACTATTTGGTGTTAATATATATACATGATATAGGTTCGTGAATCCGAGGTCAACCCTACACTTGTTAAATGGCGTCATATGTATTTTTACTATAAAATACAGTATGGTGAGTTTCATTTGCTCTCTTTTTAATTGCTTTTGCAATATATATTTTTGGGCTGAGAATACATGCGTTGCTTTTATAAATGTTTACGAGATAGACACAAGTACTTAAAATATATTCTACGTTGAGTTGTACCACCCTGCATATCTTCCCTAATAGCTTGGTAACTACTATTTACATGTGGTATTGTAAATGTGAATCCTGTTTATAGATCTATCGGGCCCGACAACCCCAACCGGACTGGACGACCAGTATTCAACGGTTGCACAGTACTTCATTTCGTGACTACACTTGGTACAGTGTAGTGAGATTTCATAATAAAGGGAATATGCGACATTGATTAAATGTTAAGTATGGTTACCAAGTGCTCAACTACTTAGAATATTTTTATTAAAACGCTTGTGTATATGAAAATCTTGTGGTCTATTAAGATATTGAAATGATTGTTATGATAAACCTATGAACTCACCAACCTTTTGGTTGACACTTTTAAGCATGTTTATTCTCAGGAATGAAAGAAACCTTCCGCTGTGCATTTGCTCAATTTAGAGATATTACTTGGAATCGTTCATGGCATATTTAAGTCGACGCCTCGCAATGGGACCAAATGTTGATGACTTCGTCCAGATGGATTAGGACGGGTTGTTACACGTGGTATCAGAGCTGGTTTAATGCCGTTTATTAGCGGGTTAATCGTAGAGGGGGTTCTCATAGTGTTACCTGTGACGAAGCATTGGCTCTTACTCCTCGCGGTCCCTATTAGGGTTGGCTGTACTGCCGAGAGGCGGGCCGTAAAATCAGTGTCTGAGGTACGCTCAGTGGTCACCAGGCGGTTAGCTGGGAAGGCACTGAGTGGGATGCGTCCCCACTGTTTACAGGTGGTATCAGAGCGGTGGTCTTAGCGAACCAGGTCTAGCATTAAGGTGTCTAACTGATAGTTGTTTAGATGCATTAGTGAGTCTGGACTTCGACCATGTCTGCATGTCAAAAGTTTTGCTTATCATTTCTAGTCGAAAATCATCTGCTTATCATCCTTAGGAAATTATCTGCTTATCATTCTTAGTCTGGATATGTCTTACTGCCTCAATTGCATAGACAGTGTATAGATGAATTCATATCTTAGCATATCTATTAGTGTTACCTTTGCCTGACAGCTTCCGTAGATTCCTCCGTAACTTATGGGATTTTAGTATTATATATGCATATGTAAATTATGTATTGCAGGGTACTAATCTACATCCTATAATCTATTTCTTATCAAAAATCTTTCATCTGATCGTACAAGATGAATCCCTCAACCAGTTCGAATTCCTCGAATTTCGACAGCTATTCCGATATGGAGTTTCGCCTAAGCTCCGAAAGCAGTGTCACCAGAATGAATCAATCAAGCAGCCGTCCCCAATTCATCTGATGGGTTCGTAGTCGACTTAATCAATGGAGATGCGAAGAAGGCGATCCTTTCCACCAACCAAATTGCCTCTTGGCGAAGAACCTGAAGCACTTACCGGCGAATCTATCTGAAACACCATTTTCAGCCTCAGTTCCAGAGTAGTTCGACACGATTACATTCTATCCACAATTCTGAACCTTATTCATCCGCTCGTTTCGACCGACAATCATCCCGGAATAATAGAAGGAGCCAATGAACTTCGCGCTCAAGTAATCAATTGGGAGAATATGGTGCAAAATTTACCAGCTTCAACAACATCACCGGCACCAACAGTACCATCAATAACAGCACCAGTACCATCAACAATCCATGCCTCAACATCTCATTCTGTACCTCGAGTATAATCATCGTCCTACGTATCATTCTATCTACTTTATCTTCGTTCTACATATCGTTCTACATCGATTATCTTCGCACGACATGGCGATTATGTAATTTCTAAAGCTTTACAGATTATGTAATCTAGTATTAACGATAAATCAAATGAGTTTAATATCTTATTGACTCATTAAATCCATGATTTCATCTGAAGAAAATATATATGTATGTATATTTTCATAAAGATTGTAATTAAAAATTCTTGTGTACAAACTGTTAATGGTAAAAATATTTTAACGGGTAGGTAATACCCGAGAAATATTTAGATTTCACATTAATAATTTACACTGTACATTCTTTAAATCTGATTCAACAGTCAATTAGTATCCTACTTGCATTCATCGATATACAGATCCGTTCACCACAGAATAACCATTTTCATTCAATTTTATATTCGGATTTTGACCTATCAAAATTCAACAAGTGGCATAATGAAGAAAACATTGGACAAAAATAAAAATTTGTTAGAAACAAACGAATTAACTAATTAAAATATTGTTAAGAATCCACGCTAACTGTTCTTAGCTAACTGTTTACATTTTATTTACCGCAATTTAATTATCGCAATTTACATTCTCGCAATTTATATTCTCGCAATTTTATTTATCGTCATTTAATTTCTGTATTTATTTTTCGCACTTTAAATAACGGTACACGTATACAAGGTTTCGACATATCATATTGACCCATTTATATATTTATCTTGGAACAACCATAGACACTCTATATGCAAATGATGGAGCTAGCTATACAGGGTTGAGGTTGATTCCAAAATATATATATAGTTTGAGTTGTGATCAATACTGAGACCGGTACACGGGTCACGATACGTATTAATTAATTCGAATATTATATATTAAACTATATATGAATTATTGGACTGTCAACTGTGGACTATCGACTGTGGACTAATAACATTGGACAATTAAAATGAATTAAAATATTGATTATAATATATGAAACTAAACAATTCTTCAAGTTTGCCACTTGATTTCATTTTAAACCTCATTTGTATTTTGATGAATACAATCTGCGTTCAAACCTTTCATAATTCTTGAAAACACCTCGATCGAGAGAATGAACCAACCGCACTTTATCTATGGAAGAAAAGATTTATGCATATAGTTAATGCACCTGAAAAACACTTGTAACCTGAGTAAACGTTTAACACATATCTGTGCTAGCTTCTTTGGCGTTGTTATTACCGAAAATAGCCGTACAATCCCTTTCCAAATTAGCCAATTTTATCATAGCTCCAGCAAATCAACTTCGACTTTTCGTTCGAAACAACTTTATTATAACCTTGATATATATGCGTGCTCTTTTATTATTACAGGAGAACCTTTTATATTCCACCATATACCATCAGCGTTTAATCATCTAAACACACAATTCTCTTGAAACCACTTCGGAATGATAACCGATGATTCAGATATCGTAGCATTAAATGCAGAGGAAACAGAAAAATTGTAGATGGTCTAAACAGTCAAAAGTATGATGATAAAGAATGGAGTGTGGGGAACACTCGATAGGAAATTTGGTACTGAAAAATGGATTGAGCTAACCATGAAGGAGACCAAGAAGAAATACAAGGACCAAACCCTATATTCAAAGAATCCAGATAATTCTGTATCCGATAAAACCTATAGAAAATATCTTGCTCCGTACCCATGTTAAAATCTTACAGAAAATTTTTCTTCATCAACCTTCGAACTTAGAAATTCCAAAATATCATCATAAATATCTTCGATATTTCTGAGGATATTTTCATAAATATTCTTGTCCGAAATTATCTATCTCTTTGTATTTCTGTATTCCATTATATTGGAAACTTCTGAAAAGTCTAAGTATAAATTATGAATGAATTGTGGAGAAGTGTGGGAACTGAAGCATGAGTTAGTATAATATAATGACGTCCGACCAACGTGATTATATTACAGTAAGTCATGCTGAGTTTCTAATGAAATGTGATGATGGTTCACAGTAGATCATACCATCATCATGTGTCATGTTACATAACTCTTTCATTCTACATAACCTCCAAACATATCAAGAAGAATATATTCTTAATAGTTCTATCTTCAGTAATTTTGATAAATTTGAAAATCAAATCGTACTATCACGTTCCTTCCTGCTTAGAACATTATAATTATTTGAAATTCTATATCTACGAATTCTGGACCATTATTCGCTTGACTTGAAGTCGGGAAGAGAAAACAAAAGCATAGAGCTTCAAAATATAAGGGAGAATATAAAGCCCGATAACAATGCATAAATTACAAACCGTGTATGTCAATGTTTATAGCAGCATAAAGACACGGGAGAATTAAAAACAATATAACCCCAAAGGCGAAGTAGAAGAAAGTAGATTCCTCTAGTGGAAGTTGAAAAAGGAGAATGAATGTTGCGATAGTAAGGATGAGGACAACGATCAGAACTGGATTAAGCATTTTCACAATCGTTTGAAAGTATTGACCGAGAAGAAAGAATTGAAGTAGTGAAAATAATGGAACGAAAGAAGTCCATTTATAGTGAAAATACTAGACAAAGAAATCAAGACAGATTTCTGCATTTAATTACAGAGATCTCAATTTCCTTATCCGCTGAAAAATCAAATCTTCTAGATTTCGAAGATTTTCCCTAAATCCCTAGAATTCCGGAATTCAACCATTACCACGTCAAAAGTTATGACGAAACTTACCTTTCTCATTTCACTATTTAGTGATAGCTTCACTCGTACTCTTCGAGTAATCGAATTATCTTATCATTATTACTCAACAGTAATAAAACTCTATTTATCAGCTTAAATTCGTCATGAAAACATTTTTATGGTTAGCCATAACCATCTCACTCAAATTTCGGGACGGAATTTCTTTAACGGGTAGGTACTGTCACGACCCGGAAAATTTTGACTAATTTTAAACCAAACTCTCGATACGATATTAGATTTTCGACACGATAAGCTAAGTCTGATAGGTTGAGTCTCAAAAATTTTGAATTGTTTTCATATATACAATTACCCTTCGACTGTTCTCGACGATTCACGAACAATTACTTGTAAATAGATATGTGTGTATGTATATATATAGATAATAATTGGAAATATAATTTTAAATATTAAATGTTGTTATTATTAAAAATTTATTATATAAAATAAAATGAAGGTATGATATTATGATAATTAATATTTAAAACATATCTATATATAAATAAAATAAAATAAAAATACATATTTTGTGATTTCGAAGTTATGCAGTAAAAGACGATAATGCTGAATTGTTATTCGTTTGATAGTAAACAAGTTAAAAAGGAAACTTATGTGATTTTAAAATAAATGGTTAGCCAAAAATAAGTTTTATAAATTTTAGGCTTATTAATAATATATTTAGAAGTTGTTGTCAAATTTTAATTTATTTTACTTGGGGGTTGGAAGTGATTAAATAATGTAATTTTTATGTAATAGTTAGTGATCAAACTTTATACCATAATGACTGAAATAATTAAAGAAACTTAATATTAAAATTTGAGATTTTTCTAAGGACTTTTATCCGTCACTGATTAACAACGGACCCTGATATATACTCAAGTGTCGGCAGTTGATGTCAACACCTTTTTAGCTGTAATCACGTTTTCTTATTATAGTGATTTGAAAAAGGTACATAAATAATATTATATATTTCATATGCAAGAATATAGTGACATAATACTAAATTTTCCTTTGACAAAATTTCACAAACCATACATCAACCATGATGTTTCTACGGCAACTATCTCAACCATCAAACCACTGCCGCCACTACCTTAACACCTTACATCACCACTCGACCTTCATCAAATCACGACCACCATACACCACCACTTCTTTATTGATCACCACCACTACATCATGAACTCACCATTTTCACAAGCCAAAACTCATCACCCTACAATTATATCACACTAAACTTATCACCATTTAATGTGTACTATTTCGATTCAACACTTATGATCAATACCATCAAACCCATAACACACCATCTATATACCATAAAAACCGTCCCAAAACCGAACCCATTTGAACCACTGTTGCTATGTTGGTGTGTGTATGTATGTATATATATATATATATATATATATATATATATATATATATATATATATATATATATATATATATATATATATATATATATATATATATATTTGTGTTTGGATTCGAACCATAACCACACCATTATTACCACCACCACCGAACACCCATCACCAAATTTATTGTTGTTTTGTTGCTGATGTATTGCAGTAGGAAAACCGCCACCTTCTTCACCAAACAATTAATGCTATGTCTGTTTTAGTTTCAATCAAATAACAATCAATGAAAATTGCTGCATGAACTTTCGTTTTCTGTTATAACCAAAACCACAAACGTTCAATACAAGTACCTTGGAACCCTAGTAAACCCGTCACCACAACTACATCAGCCATGACTGCCGCTGTAACTGCATTTTTTTTCTTTCTATTGTTGTTTATGATTCAGCGGAAAAAAAAATAAGAACACGGAGGGAGTATAATATGAAGATGATGAGTTGTAAAGTTGAAAACTCTTTGTTCATTGTTTCTGTGTACCAACGAACCCCACCTTCCACTAAACCCTCATTCCATTTAATTAAAAAAAACGTGATATTCGTTTGATCAGTGGACCGTATTTTCCTTTGGATTTTTGATTGGGTTATAAATTCAATCGATCTGGGCTGTGGAGAAATCTATATTGTATGTTGGGCCGAACCTTAATTGGGTTAGTAGCAGGCTAGTAGCAGGAAACGGTTATTTAATCGGGTTATATATATTCGGGGTGCCATTACTTTCAGAAAAACGGGAGTGGAGTAATGGTTAAGGTTGTTGTTGGTTATCGAGAGGTTGTGGGTTCGAGACTTGGCAGCGGCTATTTTTTTTTTTAGAAAACTTTTGCATTCTCTTTAAAGGTAGTAATATATTCATTATTATTATTATTATTATTATTATTATTATCATTAGTATTATGAATATCATTATTAGGGATATTATTATCATTATTAGAATTAGAAGTAAAACTTATTATATTAGTTATTATTATTATCAGTATTATTTTTATTATAATTGTTACTAAAAGTATCATTATTTTTAAATTTATCATTTTTATTAAAATTAATATTCTTATTGAAATTTACATTTTTATTAAAAATTATCATTTTTATTATTAAAGTTATCATTATTATTATTATTATTAAAATTATCATGATTTTTATCATAACTAGTATTATTTTTACCATTAATATTATTAGTATTATTAATATATCAAATAAAGATTGTCTATATAAAATATTTATGACATTATACATAACTACATATTATATTAAATAATATTTTTCTGAGTAATTACTATATTAAAATTTAATATGATAAGTATTAGTTATATAAAATATATAGTTTAAATATAAATTTATCTATGTAATGTATAAAATAACAAGTATGTTAATAATAACAATATATATAAACTTGTTCGATTACTATTTGGTGTTAATATATATACATGATATAGGTTCGTGAATCCGAGGTCAACCCTACACTTGTTAAATGGCGTCATATGTATTTTTACTACAAAATACAGTATGGTGAGTTTCATTTGCTCTCTTTTTAATTGCTTTTGCAATATATATTTTTGGGCTGAGAATACATGCGTTGCTTTTATAAATGTTTACGAGATAGACACAAGTACTTAAAATATATTCTACGTTGAGTTGTACCACCCTGCATATCTTCCCTAACAGCTTGGTAACTACTATTTACATGTGGTATTGTAAACGCGAATCCTGTTGATAGATCTATCGGGCCCGATAACCCCAACCGGACTGAACGACCAGTATTCAACGGTTGCACAGTACTTCGTTTCGTGACTACACTTGGTAAAGTGTAGTGAGATTTCATAATAAAGGGAATATGCGACGTTGATTAAATGTTAAGTATGGTTACCAAGTGCTCAACTACTTAGAATATTTTTATTAAAACGCTTGTGTATATGAAAATCTTGTGGTCTATTAAGATATTGAAATAATTGTTATGATAAACCTATGAACTCACCAACCTTTTGGTTGACACTTTTAAGCATGTTTATTCTCAGGAATGAAAGAAACCTTCCGCTGTGCATTTGCTCAATTTAGAGATATTACTTGGAATCGTTCATGGCATATTTAAGTCGATGCCTCGCAATGGGACCAAATGTTGATGACTTCGTCCAGGTGGATTAGGACGGGTTGTTACATAACTTAATGATTTAAAACCTGGAAACACGAAAAACACCGTAAAACCGGATTTACGCCGCCGTAGTAACACCGCGGGCTGTTTTGGGTTAGTTAATTAAAAACTATGATAAACTTTGATTTAAAAGTTGTTATTCTGAGAAAATGATTTTTATTATGAACATGAAACTATATCCAAAAATTATGGTTAAACTCAAAGTGGAATTATGTTTTCTAAAATGGTCATCTAGACATCGTTCTTTCGACTGAAATGACTACCTTTACAAAAACAACTTGTAACTTATTTTTCCGACTATAAACCTATACTTTTTCTATTTAGATTCATAAAATAGAGTTCAATATGAAACCATAGTAATTTGATTCACTCAAAACGGATTTAAAATGAAGAAGTTATGGGTAAAACAAGATTGGATAATTTTTCTCATTTTAGCTACGTGAAAATTGGTAACAAATCTATTCCAACCATAACTTAATCAACTTGTATTGTATATTATGTAATCTTGAGATACCATAGATACGTATACAATGTTTCGACCTATCATGTCGACACATCTATATATATTTCGGAACAACCATAGACACTCTATATGTGAATGTTGGAGTTAGCTATACAGGGTTGAGGTTGATTCCAAAATATATATAGTTTGAGTTGTGATCAATACTGAGATACGTATACACTGGGTCGTGGATTGATTCAAGATAATATTTATCGATTTATTTCTGTACATCTAACTGTGGACAACTAGTTGTAGGTTACTAACGCGGACAGCTGACTTAATAAACTTAAAACATCAAAATATATTAAAAGTGTTGTAAATATATTTTGAACATACTTTGATATATATGTATATATTGTTATAGGTTAGTGAATCAACCAGTGGCCAAGTCTTACTTCCCGACGAAGTAAAAATCTGTGAAAGTGAGTTATAGTCCCACTTTTAAAATCTAATATTTTTGGGATGAGAATACAAGCAGGTTTTATAAATGATTTACAAAATAGACACAAGTACGTGAAACTACATTCTATGGTTGAATTATCGAAATCGAATATGCCCCTTTTTATTAAGTCTGGTAATCTAAGAATTAGGGAACAGACACCCTAATTGGCGTGAATCCTAAAGATAGATCTATTGGGCCTAACAAACCCCATCCAAAGTACCGGATACTTTAGTACTTCAAAATTTATATCATATCCGAAGGGTGTCCCGGAATGATGGGGATATTCTTATATATGCATCTTGTTAATGTCGGTTACCAGGTGTTCACCATATGAATGACTTTTATCTCTATGTATGGGATGTGTATTGAAATATGAAATCTTGTGGTCTATTTTTATGATTTGATATATATAGGTTAAACCTATAACTCACCAACATTTTTGTTGACGTTTTAAGCATGTTTATTCTCAGGTGATTATTAAGAGCTTCCGCTATCGCATACTTAAATAAGGACGAGATTTGGAGTCCATGCTTGTATGATATTGTGTAAAAACTGCATTCAAGAAACTTATTTTGTTGTAACATATTTGTATTGTAAACCATTATGTAATGGTTGTGTGTAAACAAGATATTTTAGATTATCATTATTTGATAATCTACGTAAAGCTTTTTAAACCTTTATTGATGAAATAAAGGTTATGGTTTGTTTTAAAATGAATGCAGTCTTTGAAAAACGTCTCATATAGAGGTCAAAACCTCGCAACGAAATCAATTAATATGGAACGTTTTTAATCAATAAGAACGGGATATTTCATCCACCCCCACCATTACCTTCACCCCCTTCGCCTCGAGGATAAATATTTCTAGCCTCTAAAGCCTCCTCTATTGCGGCTTTCATTCGTTCATTGATCATTTCGGTCACTTTTCCATCAACCGACTCTTGGAAGACCTTTCGGACATCGTCAAGAAAATCCTTCTTTAGCCTTTTAAAGATGGCCTCAACCTTGGCCGTGAGTTCAACGTCCTCACTCGTACTTCTGTCATTGGTGTCGTGTCCATTTCTCATCTTCATTCTATAAAACGAAGTAAATTAAGCAACAAAACGAAAGGACTTAACACATATGTATATACATATACGCCACACTACCCCATCTTGCTCAACAATCGTCGTACATCGCTTGTTTGACACGATTTGAACCCGTAACAATGGTAGCTAATCATTGTTACGCGATCACGTCGCATTAATTCGGTAGTACAACGTCTATCTCGCTTGATGATTGCTAAAACAACACAAAACAGTTTGTGCAAGGTTAATTCACATAAACACTAGCACTAGCAATTCCCGTTCCAACCCAAAGTCCTACAAGTCCCGCATAACGCGCACATACAATAAAGTCTAAGTCTAGGCACCTATCTCAAGTCTCCTAAATCCCTTAGACCATGCTCTGATACCACTTGTAACATCCCAACCCATATGCATTCGAAATATGCAAAATAAAAAAAAATATTTTTGTCCAGCATAGTGGCGCGGCGCGCCACTGACCTGCGCGGCGCGCCAAAACGGCCTGTCCAACTTTTTCCTTTTTGTGAAAAAGTTCGCCCACTTCCCGACATATATAGACGAAACGCTTTTAACAACATATTCCAATATGTAAAACTAACACGATTCAAACATAAAATAAGTTTTACAAAGCAGGGCCCACATCAGCCCGAATTACGAGTTTAAAACAAAACGAGAGTTTCGACCACAAAAAGTTTAAATACCAAACGACCCTACGAGCATGGTGTTTGGGGTTAAACTACCCAAGTTTCGGTCAAAATCCAAAAGCTAATATCTCCAAAAGCGTCCCCTAACACAACGGGATCTCTACTCCAAACAAACGCCCTTACCTTTGTCCATACCTGAGCCTATAAAAATGTAAACAACGAGAGGGTAAGCAAAGATTAGTGAATGCAATAATTACACATACATATATATAACCCATCTATTTGCAATCACATTCAATAAATACCTCGTACGAACTCGTAACTCAATTAGCATGTCATCGTACCCAAAACACTTAACAAGTCGTACGTTATCACAAAACCGCATTAGCATATACTCAACACAATGTATATATATATATATATATATATATATATATATATATATATATATATATATATATATATATATATATATATATATATATATATAAACAATATGCTAAATAATCGACAATCTCAATATGGTTAACCATAAACGCTATGGTGCTACCGGCTCGTGGTTCACACCATACGCAATTGAGTCATACTCTTTTACAGTGCTACCGGCTCGTGGTTCACACTCGATGCTACCGGCTCGTGGTTCACATCTTATTTTATAGTACTATCGGCTCGTGGTTCACACTCGATGCTACCGGCTCGTGGTTCACATCTAGTTTATAGTGCTACCGGCTCGTGGTTCACACTCGATGCTACCGGCTCGTGGTTCACATCTTATCGCACACATGTTATGGCACTACCGGCTCGATGGTTCATACCATAACACCCACAAATAAACACGTAATATACACATACGTATAATTACTCCACTCACCTCAAAATCTCTTGTGAAAGATAATCAAGCTCGGAAATCTTCAATGTAACGTACCTATTACATTATACATAATATCAATCACAAACTCAAGTTGGTCAACCAACTAAAACTCCATACTAGTGTTATCTTGACCCATGGTGCAATTTTGACCCATTTGCACCCTTAACCCTAATATTTGGGTTAACATCCCCAAAACCCTAATCATTAGCCAAGTTAGGTTTAAAACACATTTCAACACAAGATTTATGCATTACACACCAACATTAATGAACTTAGGTCCATTTTGACCCATTTGACCAAATTAAGGTCAACACACCCATTTCGGGTCATCCACTAACCCACACAACGCCCATTTACTTATCTCTAGGTGTGCTAGTAATTGACTAACTAATTTAAGCTCATAAACATCAATTAATACCTTGAAAAACCCTAGTTAGTCATCTTTGAGTCTACATGACCCAAAT